>NC_060284.1:20736923-21036923 GCF_021613505.1 Equus quagga | reverse complement strand
ACCGCAAGACTCCAAGCTGGGGTGATGGTGGCTTGGACCACGGTGCTGGCAGTGAGGAAGGAGAGCAGTGATCAGGTTCTGCGTATATTTTAAAGGTGTGGTCAAGAAGAGCTGCGCACAGGTTGGGTGTGGATTGTGAGAAAGAGAGAAATGAAGGATGACTTCAAGGTTTTTGCCTGAGCAACCAAAGTAAGGTGCTTGGGAGGGAGCAGGAAGAATGGGTTTTGGAGAGATAATCAGGCACTCAATTTTGAACAGGCTTAAATTTGAGATGCCTATTATACATCCAAGTAGAGACATTAAGTAGTATACAACTCTTGATTTTACGGGAGAAGTCCAGGCCAGGGATGTAGGTAGTGTTTAAAGCGATGAGACTGGATGGATTCACCTAAGACATGTGTGGGTTAAAAAAAAAAAGAAAAAAACAAAAAAAGAAGTTCACATGCAAGGTTGAGCCCTGGGACATCCAACAATGATGAGACTAGCATGTGCTGCGCACCACCACCTTATCTGCAGGTGCTCACTTACCCCTCATAAAAATGTCGCAAGGTAAATACTCTCAACCTGACTCGACAGAAGGGGAATCTGTTTCGCAGCTGTAAGTCATCTGTCCGAAGGCACACAGACGGTTAAGTGCTAATATCCACCTGACTGCTGAAGTCAGAAAAACTTTGTGTTTTATTTCCTCTAGCAACTCAGCTTATAAACCTTGGCGTCATCCTTTGTCTTCCCTCTTCCATCCAATCAGCCTTTCACTTCTATTGTCACATTCAGCTTCAGTACAGGGCGTCCTAATCTTTTACCTCAAACCATTACTCCTGCCTCCTAATAGGATTTCCTGCCATGAGACTCCCGGCCGCTTGGAGACGTTCCTTATCTTCCTGGATCTAAAGCGGATCGGGTCACCTTCCTGCTTACCCCGTCTATTTATTCCCCATTATCTGCAAACTCTAATCCAGCTTCTTTGGCTCGTTTACAGGAGCCTTCACAATCTGGCTCTAAGGGACTTTTCCAGTCTCCTCTCTTGCTCCTGTCGCCCCAGCCCCAACTCCCATGGCAGTCATTATCCTGTGACATGGAACCTCTAACTGAGATATGCCAGCATCTTTTGCAACTCAGTTTTGCATGCTGTTCCCTTTCTGTGCACACGCTCGTTAGCCCCTGGTACAATATGGACTAGGAAATATGACGGTGGGCACCGTGTCGTGTGCCACATCTCAGTGGAAAGCTTTCAACTTTCACCATTCAGTTCGATGTTTGTTGTAGGACTGTTTCAGATACCCTGCATCAGATTAAGGAAATTCCCTTCTTTTTGTAGTTGCTATGAATTTACTGTTGTTTTATCACGAATGGATGTGAAATTTTATTAAACGTTTTTCTGCATCTACCTGGAATCATAACTTCTCTCTTTTAATCAATCATTGATTTATTTCTACTGTTAAATTAACCTTATATTCCCCAGATAAACCCAACATGATCTTCGTGTGTTATCCTTTTTAATGCATATATTTCTGGATCCCATTGGCTAATATTTTGTATAGCACGTGGGCCTACAATCGTGCAGGGGCCCAGGGGGAGCATCTTTTTGGAGAGGTGGCCAAAACCAGCCTGGTAATTAGGAGCACAGTCTGATTTCCACCTCTGTCTGGGATTAGGGGCTCTGGGCAGATGCCAAAAGCTGGGGGTGAGGGGCGTCTGCAGCTCTGTGCTACTACAGGAAAATGAAAATTTCCTTATCAGTAACTTTCTATTCAGTACAAAGTTCAGTACATATTCAGTCCAAAAACCGAAACAGATCTTATTGTTATAATTCAAAAGTTTTAATAGTAGGGAAATAAAAGCCTAATACTTATAAATCTAATTAATGTTTAGTTTTCTAGTTCACCTTACATAAAAAATACTGAATAAAAAGAAAAGAAACTCCTACAAAGCCCCCAAAACACCCTACTGAAAGCTTTTCTACATCATTTCCATGTAGGACACCTTCTCGGACACTTTGATTAGGCCGAGATTGACGAGGATGCTCCTTTCCAGTTCCAAATAACTCTCGTAGTCCATTTTCAACTCAGCCTCCAATTGTTCTTTTGACTTCTGGTATGTTTTCTAGGGGGAAAACAAGCAAATCATCCCTATAAAACACTGACAGCTAGAAATACTGAAGGATGAGAAGGGGCTGGCTTTGAACAGTTGTCCTGGCTGCTGCTTTCTGGAAGGGGTTTGTGGGCGGGCAGATCTCGCACAGTCAGGGAGAGGAGCTGCTGGCTCTGAGGCTCAGGCAGAGACAGAGCCGGGAGGCGTGCGCAGAGTCAGGGTCAGTCCTGGAGGTGGAGCAGACTGAATTTGCTGATGGGTTGGATGTGGGCTCTCAGCAGGGGAACCAGGGCTGACCCACAAGCTCCTGCCACTGACTGAGTGAGGAGCATGTTGAGGGGGGAGGAATAACAACAAGGAACATTTATTCAGCTAATTTACCCAATACCACTTGCTAAATAATCTGAATAATCTGTTCTATCCTTTGATCTGTCAATGTTTATGTTAGTACTGCTCTGGTTCAACCATTGTGGCATTTTAATTCATCGTAGTATCTGCTAGGGCAGTCATTATGATTTTTAAGATTTTTTTTTCTCAAATGTGTCTTCTTTCAGACAAAACTTAGGATCATTTCCCTTGGTGTGTCATCCTTGTGTAGCCTTTCTTTCTCCTCCTCTTGTCTTCTCCCCATCCTATTGTCTTCCTGTGCCTTCTCCTTTGTCACAAAGCCCTGTCTTTGTGGATTTCGTGAAGGGGTCCAGTACTCTGAGCTTTTATTCTACTTTCTCCAGAGAATAATTTTTAAGAGCTGTTTTCCTCCTTTGAGCCTTCCCAACGATTGATGTTCCCCTCCCCTGCGTCTACAGTATTTTTTCCATATGTTTGCTCTCCCCTCTCTTTTCTTAATATTTCTGCTTTCTCAGATTCCTCGTGTCTAACGATTGTACCTACTTCATAGCTCTGTGAGGATTAAATGAATCATTTAACACGTCAAGTCCTAGAATAGAGCCTGACAGCCAAGAGGCACCTAATACATGTTAGCACAGTAACCAGTTCACACAGAGGGCAGCACTGGATAAGGTGAGGAAGAAAAATGTTATCCTTCTAACTGCTGTCCTTTGTAACGTATGTGACAGATGCCGTGGCATTTCCCATCACTTTCAGGTTATTAGGAATAGTGTCATTTTCAGGTATTTGAAGATCCAAGCCAGTCTAATATCAAAGTGGAGACTGCTCCTTGGGGCCCCCACTGCAATACCCCCCAGTGTGCACCTCCAGCTCTTTCTGCTGAGGTTGCCTCACCCCAGTTAGAAAGTCCTTTTGGGCATTCAACTTGAGCCTAGTTACTTTCCAAGGGTCCATTTGGCCCCAGGAAATCTCACCCCCTCACTCTGCCATCAGGAGAAGTTCATTGCCCCCGGCCCTCTCTCCACCCTTCCTTCAGAGCAGTTTAAGCCAATCTCTTGCCTGCAGACTTTCCAGCCTCAAGAGTTGGGCCCTAGTCCCTGGGTTCCCTAAACTCTCCCCAGACTTTCTGCTCTGGTCCCTTGGTAACTCCTAACCCTTGGATTTCTGTGACTCAGCAAGCCTCCTGCAAGGTGTAAGAGGCCCATTGTCCATCTTGGCCAGCAACCAATTTCTAGCAGTGGTTCCCTTGAAGGTCTCCTAATGGAGTCTGGTATTGCAGAAGTGGGGAGTGGGGAATATATGGCCCTCTGACACCTCTGCCCCCCCAAAATCCCCTCTTCCAGTCTTCTTTGCCATAACTCTTGCTTCCCTTATGTAGCTTGGAGTATGGGTAATTGACAAGAGTTGGCAGAATTCTTTTGAATTCTTCCCTCTTCCAAGTCTCTTATAGATGACATAGCTTATGGGTCACATGGAAACTGTTCATTTTCCCAGCTTTGGATCTCCAGCTGAAATTCCAGTTAGGAAAAGTCCCATGTCATGTGCTGTCAGAGTTGTAGTTACTATTATTTTTCAAGAAGTGAGCCGTATCCAGACTCAGTGTTTGCAGAGAGATGAGAGCATGGCTTCCCCCGGATCTGTGGGTTGAAGGGTCCAGCTGAACCCGCCCAGCAGTGGAGGGCACTCATAAAGACCAGCCTGCTGGATGGTTGTGTGATCTTCCCCGCCCCTCCATCATGATACGAATAGTGAACGCTTACTAGCACTTTCTACGTGCCAGTTATGGCTAAGTGCTGTAAATATTGTAACTCATTTAACCCCCACTGCCATCCTCAGAGGTTGTCACAGTTTGTCCCCATTTTCCCTTTTATCTGCATTTGCTTATAAGGAGCTATTTCTGATGAACATTAGTTGTTTTTCCCTGATGACCCTTTTCATGTCTAAATGTAGCAGAGGAGCCCTTTTAGACCATTCACTTGTCTACAGTCTAGCTCCAGAGAAAATCTGAGAAGTGATAGCTCTGCTTAAAAGAGGATACAAGATCAAACGATGGGAAGTTACAGAAGGAGTTGGAAAAGTTTTGGAAACTTGAATGCATGATACAATTTTAAGATCTGATTATTATAATATTCAGGTGTTTTAAAAGTATTTCAAATGCAAATTATTTTCGGATTATCCACAATTCTACTTTCTCCCAGTGATGTGGATAATTAGGAGCTGTCTGTATGGTATTTAAATATTCATATTAATTGTGGAAACCTGCTGGCCTGGGGGAGGGTGGCAGGTTATCTCCCACAACAGAATTTCACCCACCATTTGTGAGTGCGCAAAAGAACAGAATAAGACCCATTTTTTTGCAGCAGAGAGAAACAATGAAAAGTCAATTAATTGGTGTTCTTTTATACCTTGTCACCGCTATACAACGTTTTTGAAATGAGGCCCCCTCTGCTGTTATTACACTAATTAATATCTATCAATAGTGATAATATTAATCTATTTGCTAATGCACACATTAAAATATTTCCACATGCTTGTGCTTTTAATTGAGACCAAGGGTCTCGCGTGAATAATTATGTTGGAGCAGGCTATACATTTGGCTATAAGGGAACTATATACGGGATCGGTGATGAAATTGCCCGGGATGAAAGGGCAAGGAAGAGAATGAGCAAGAGAGAAGAAGAAATATGGACTGAGATGACCTCAAGTGAGAAAGAAAGATGAGCTGAATTCACAGAATATATAAGGGTCCCAGATTCCAGCGAGCAAGGGGCCCCAACAGAGTGACAGAATTCCTATCAAACAGAGAGAGGTTGAGAAAAAGGAGAGTGGGGGCTTCAGAGCTTTAGGGTCCTTTTTGGTCAGTCTAAGATGGAGATGTCCTCTACCAAATTCTCCTCTATCTCAAATTTCATAGCTCCAGTATATTCTAGCATATAAAGTTCATATCTGTCTGTCTATGGACTAGCTCCCACGCAATAAAAGTCTACTCTTTGTCAGGTTACTTAACTGAAAGCCGTATAGTAATCCTAAAAGGTACTTATTTGTATTCCCATTTTAAAGACAAGAGAGCTAAAGCTCAGCAAAGATACAAGCCCTGCTCCAGACCTCGTAGCTGGTAGTGACAGAGTTGGGATTTGAGCTCATATGCCTCGATTCCATATCCCGTTTTTGTGCTACCTGTTTTAATGCATTATTCACCAGGTGTTAAAATTCTATATGATGAAAGTGTTCCAAATTTGAATCATTGTATCTATAAATATATTTAGATACCATTGTCTCTAAAGGACTTCGAAATTTAGAAATTTCTAAATTTGACTTCTCAAGAGTTCAGACACTAACTGGATAGAATCTCGCTAAGCGTACAGTTGGCTGTTCTCACTCATGGTAAGCTGGGAAATCGGAAATGCCCCTGTGACTCTCACGAGAACAAGAGAAGAATGTGAAGAGGCCTAATTTTCCTATCGAGACTATGAAAGAAGCCAAACACACATATTTCCATGGAGGTTAGAGGAAAGCAACTCCCGTTTCTGACATTTAACTCACAGCTTTTTTCTTCTCCATTTCCAGCTGCATTTCTTTCTTCTCTTGTTCACGAATTTTTTTGCGCTGGTCTACATATTCCAGATGCTTGACTTCTCTTTCAAAGTAGTAGTTCATACTTAACACCTGTTAGAAACAGAGACCCATGAGAGGGGAGCCCACACGGAAGCCCCTGTGCTCTGGAAGAATTTCTGCTGTTTGGTATTCACTAGGCACACGACCTACTTTGAGATACTGACCACAGGCCCACAACTAGAGGAGCCAGCTCAGTTTGGCGGCTACTGTGCTAAGGTTTAGGGCCCTGCCAATTGGAGGATTCCAGGAAAGGAGTAGGGATAGAAGGAGAGAGCTGCAAAAAACTGCAATTTTGTAGAATACATATTCAGGGATTACTTTTTTTCTCTTCTCATTGAGGGAAGTTTCATATCATCAACCAAACTCAGGGAACCGAGATGAGGAGGTCCATGCGGACCCTAAAGGGACTGGAAGCAGAGCTGAGTACCTGGTCCCCTGGAGGGCTTAGTGTATGGGCATCAAATCAGAAGCAGGAAAGTCAGCAGAGATCTTGGCCAAGGTGACCAGGGAAGGAAAGCTTTGTGCCTGCCAGTAACTGGGTTGAGACTTGCAACAGATGGCACTCTAGATATTTAACGTTGGTTTTATATATATTTACGTATTTCTATTTATTGATCTCCTTTTTATAACTTCATTATTAACATTGCTTGAAACCCTTGGGTGGTAGATATGGAGGGGCAGAATATTGTCCCTTCAGATGTGCTGCCTGCGGTATACCAAGTTGCGGGAGGACGTGGTGGAGGTGGGTGAAGGAGAGATGCCTAAAAACATCTACTGCCCTCCAGGAAGGGCATCACTGAAATAAGGGTCCTATGCTTCAGTTACAACCTGAAAGTAACATTTTATGATTATGAGTCCCCAAATCGATTCTTCCCTGAATATGGTCTTCATGGGCCTGGCCTCCTTCTCATCACGTTTGTTTTTTCCTAACTCCAAACTATTTAACTCATACAACAGAAATACATCCCCTTATTTTTGACTGTATGATTCTTTTCTTCTCTTATAGAGCAAAAATGCTATCATTTCTCAACAGATTTTAAAACACGCTTCAGTAATATCTGGTCACGTAAATCCTCAAACCCAAGTCACTAACCTCGTTGGCAGAAGGGTGACTTAAGGTCCAAGGAATTTCCAGTATATGCAGTGTTCCATAATAATCAGCTACGGCTATAAATTGCTGCTTAGCTGAAAGATTCAAAAAATGAGGAGGAAAAAACAAGTCAGCCATCTCAGAGGTTAAACATGAAATGGGCTTTTGTTTTGCGGTTACAGAGGACCTGCTGTGGTTACAATGATCTCGGCATCTTCATTAGACATTTATGACTGAGGACCATATTAACATGTAAAAGTCGTTTTTTCCAGTTGATAAAATGAAAACTGAGGCCCTGAGCCCTTGTCAGTCACCCTGCCCACCTCAAATCTTGTTTTCTTGGGTGTTTATATAAGGTGTTTACGTACAGTGGCTCCTTGCTGAGGTTGACCCTCTCTGTGGCTGGGCTCACTTGGCGGACTTGAGAGGAAAGCAAGGACAACACATGGAAAGGTTTTCAAAGAAAAATCATGACACCAATTTTCACCAAAGACAGAGTAAGTGCTAAAGAATACCATTATCCAGATGAATTTCAAAGTCATAGCCAGAGCCAGTTTTCTTATTATAAAAACAAATTGCTTCTTTGGATCATTTAAAATGGTCAAAAAACACAAAAGTGTTTGAGAATTTTAATTTTCTATCTCATCATGTAGGTTTTTTTTCTTCTTCTCTTTTTCAGAAAGTCTGGTTCAAATTGCTAAATCCTACACTTATAATCCCTGTAGGTATGTAAAAGCAATATTTTGTAGCAAAGATGGTAAAACACATTTTGGTGACACTTATGGCTAATTAGTATCCACACTGTGACACTCTGGAGATTCTGAAGACTGAATTTATAAATGTAACGTTTCTGAGAGAGAAATGGATAGAAAGACAATTTTATGCCTGCACACCTTTGGGAATGAAGGGAAACTTCTTTTAAAAGAGGCAAATATACTAGATTTACATAGAAAGTAGTGCTTGGTGAAAAAGAGAGATTGTGACAAACGATACAAATTACTTTTCCACAGACACATCCTTAAATTTCTGCTTGCTTTGTTATACATTATTTTTTCCTCATAACTATTTCAAAAGTTAAAGTCTAAATAGATATATATCCCCAGAGAGTCGTTTGATCTTGCGAAGAGAATTGCTTGCTATTGTCCAGGGGAGAGCAGGAAAAGGATAAAATATTGGAAGTTTGTGACATAACGAAAAATTAAAGACACAAAACTTATTCTATTTGGAGATGAAGCAGCAAAAGGTAGCAAAGATTTAGGGATCACCCTGTCTGACCTGGAGGAGATAAGCAGGATGCTTTCCGTTGTGTGGTTCAAAATCAGCCTCTGCTTGGCATATGAAACACGTCTCAGAAATAATTGTTGATGGAGAAAATAGAGAAACTCAGCTTGTATCCAAAACTTGAGAGGAAAAGAGAAGCGAAAGGAAGGGGAAAGACGGGAAGGAAAGGGAAGGGAGGAGCAGAGAAGGGAAGGGATAGGATGGGAAGAAAAACAAAAACTTGAGAAGAAACATCGGAGGCTTTCCAGATGAGTGTCAAAATGTTCCCGAGTTACCCCAAAAAGGCAAAATAACTTATCACATTTAATCAGAATCAACATGCCAGAAAAGGTCCAGGGTTTGATGCAGGTGATCATAGTTATGCAGATGTTTTGTGACAGGGCTGGTTCGTGGGTTTTCTCCAGAAGGTCCCAGATATCGATGTAGCCATCTTCTCGGCCAATGTAGAAGACCCCGGGCCTTGTCAGGGACCAGTGCCCTGAGGTGTACCGTTTTGGTGCACAAGATGTCTGAAGGAGAGGTCCAGTCTTTAAACAAATTTTTGAAAAGACATATTAAAAGGTTTTGTTATTATCTGAGAGATATCCACAATGATTTTCTTTACGTACAACTCAGATGGCTATGGTCCTGTAACAGCAAAGTTATGCCTACTCTAAAGTCTTATTTCCTTTTCCTGTAGGATTTCTAGATAATGCCAGCTCTTTTCTTTCCTGTATGTTGTTATAACATCTCTTTGTTCTTATTTTAGTGGCTGTTTAGAAAAGATCTAACCTTCCAAGTGAGCTGCTGATGGTTCTGATAATCCCACTGCCGCTCAAGTCCATTGCTGTTTCTACAGAGATGGGTGGACATTAGCTAAGTAAAGATTAGAAGGAAATTTTGCTTATATCTTTATTTTCTTGTCAGGTGTCTGCTTCCCATGGAAACAGCTCTGGCAGCAGGAAAAGCAAATGGAAAGTCAATTCCAGCTGTGAGCTGTCTCCCATGGCTCATGAATATTACTTAGAAGAGACTGTAGAGAACCAGTGACATCAGAGCATCTTCTCTTTTCTCTACCCTGGGCTAATTGGCCTTCTTTGGGAGGTTTTCATAGAGACAGAAGATCAGAATGTACTTTCTTCCCACTGTCAGGCTCCACCTTGCAACAAGGCGGACTCATTTATCTACTTATGTCTGCAGGACTCAACTAAACCATGCAGCTGTCTCCTGCCCTCCAATACAGCAGAAGAATGTTCCTGTGGGGAAGAAAGGATGTCACGGATTCTTAGGGGTGACACTCCAATCCTGTTCTTGCCCACTTTGCTCAGTTCCTTCAGTGTCTGTGGATAACAGAGTTTGCCTAAATTTTCTTTTTTTTTTTTCTTTAAAGACAAAACTAATACTTGCTCACTGTAAAAAAAAAAATGATCATACAGAAGTACATTGGTATAAAGTAGAAGTCCCTTTGTGGATGGACACCTAAGTAGTTTCCAATTTTTTTCAATGACAAACTTGTACATATATTCACACACGTACGTTGAGTATTTGTGTAAGTTAGAGCCCCAAGTGAAAGTGATAGATCAAATTATATACATATATATAATATTTATATATTATTTATTCAAAAAGTATTTATATTACAGCTGTGAAATATATGTTTCAGATTTTGATAATCTTAAATTGCTCACCAAAGGGACATATCGTGTTGATTCCCCCATACCCTTGCTTCACTGGGTTTTATCAACGCTTAGCTCCTCTCTGCCTGGCTCCATGCCTGTTCCTAACCCTCCCACCGGACTCCTGGCACAGCCTCACTTTGACGCATGCTCATCTCTAGTCAGCCTGGTGACGGGCCCTTTAGCTTTCTTACTCCCACTTTCTGAACGTGCTAAGGTATTCCTGGTACAGAAGCAAAGACTACAGACCCAATGCTTCCCCTTAGACATCACAGAGTAATCAGCAGCCCTTCTTGGATTTTAAGGGGAGGAATAAACCAAGTCAACTGCCCACAATATATACTTTGAAGAAAAGATTGTTACGTTTCAGAGAACAAGAGACTTGTAAATGATTCCTTCCCTTAGGAAAGAAAAACAAAGGGTTGTGTTTTCAAAAAGCTTACAGCGGTTCTGCTGACAAGCTGGAGCCTAGGCCATCTGTTCTAATTTCTCTAAAAAGTGTCCTAAAGGCACTGTTATGTCAGAGCAGTCTGTTGTTCCCATTGCCTTTCTCAATAACAAAAACTGCAGAGCCACTCTTCCATTTTGCAGACAATTTACCATAACACCTTCTTTCCAGATGGCCACGTTCCATCCCCCAATGGTGAGGATAATGTCCTTATAAAAAGGTGATCTCTGAACAGTGTGGACAGCTCCATCATGGACGGTGTAGAGGCTCACTGGCTTCTTTGCTGTTAGGGTGGAAAAGACCATTTCATCTTTAATAACACTATTTATATTCCTGCAATGGACAGACCTCCAATGGACAGACAAGTGCTGATTAATGTGGCCTAAGAGTGGAGGACCAGAGGTCCGCTGGAGTGAATGAATCTGTCAAGGGACAGTTCTTCCTCTTTTTACGGGAAGTCCAGGGAAATTCCCATCAAGGCCAGTTTTCAGGCTCACAGGAACACTTCATGTTCTTATTCATTTGCCCATTCATTAATCTATTCAGTTAGTCAATATTATATATTGTCAGTCAATAAACATTTGTGGATTGCCTATATGTACCAGGTACTGTCTACTCTGCCTTTGCTTGGATTTCTTCTCCTCCAGGCCTGGCTGCAGAGCTGACTGCTCTCCACTCCTTGCCGCTCACACTCACAAGCCCCAGGGATGGCCATGAAAATACGTGCTTGTCTAGGCCAACCCACAATGGCTACTTTATACCAAAATCATGAACTTATTCTGAATCTCATCACATTAAAAGCTATGTGAGGGCTGGATTTTTTTTTTCTCAGAACACAATGAGATATTAAACAGAAAAAAAGAGCTACTAAATCTTGCACAAAGCTTATAAAGTAGAATTTCAAAGGGATATTTGTCCACTCGTGTTCATAGCAGCATTATTCACAACAACCGAAAGGAGGAAGCAACTCAAGTGTCCATCAACAGATGAAGTGATAAACAAAATGCGATGTATACATAAAACGGAATGTTATTCATTCTTCAAAAGGAAGGAAATTCCGACATATGCTCCAATATGGATGAACCCCGAGCATGTTATGTTAAGGGAAATAAGCCAGTCACAGGACAAACACCATGATTGCACTTATATGAGGTACCTACAGTAGTCACATTCACAGAGACAGAAAGTAGAATATGGTGGTGGCCAGAGCCTGAGAGGAGATGGGAATGGAGGCTAATGTTTAGTGGATTTAGAGTGTCTGTTTTGCAAAATGAAAAGAGTCCTGGAGATTGGTTGCACAACAAAGTGAACGTGCTTAATACCACTGAATTGTTCACTTAAAAACAGTTAAGATGGTCAATTTCATGTTTATGTATATTTTACCACAATTTGAAAATTATTTGAAAGAAAGCTTATCAAGGGAAAAGTAAATAAATTTAAATGTAGCTCCTCTAGATTTAAAAAAATAAAAACCGATTTTCCGCCTACCAAAGCACCATCTTGAAGAGAGCACAGAAGACACACGTCTATGGCCATCTTGAAATGATCTAGAAGATTCCTGGGAAGGTGGGAGAATCTCAGAAAGCACTAGCTTTCTTCTTACTGCTGCTCCTGTTTCTCGGAGCCTGGTTTTGCCTTTGGTTAGCAGGGCTTCCTTAGACTCCACCTAACTCTGGTGAGCAGGGTCGTCCAGGAAGCTAGAAGGCCTCTACGAAATGTAATCACTATCGTGACAGCAATAAGAAACGTCAAGACTTGTACTTTAAAATAACGTTAGATGTTCTCGGCCCATAATAACTTTCCCTTCCTTTTTGTCCTTTGAAAGACCTTTGTGCCATTCAGCAATGAATGGAACTGTCCTTAAGTTATTAAGTGGAGTGCCAGAGCCTCCAGGCCAGGTTATGATGAAGAAAATTACAATAAACAAAAAAGTAGTTTCCAGAGTCATTATCTAATGCAGAAGTCAGCATCATGATGTAGTTAAGAGCGCAGACTGCCTGGGTTCAAATGCTGGCTGCTGGTAGCTACCCGACAAGGTTGGCATGAGGATTAAATGAGTTAATTCACAGAAAGTGCTTGGAAGAATGCCTGGCACATAACATGTGCTTATTTTTGAGGAGAGTACATGAAATAATTATGTCAGCATGCTTCATTCAGCCTGCGTTTCTTGGCTGATCACTTAGATCACTGGAAATTTTGCCTGATTTGGCCTACTTCATCACACACCTCAGTCAGGGTAATCTCTCTTTCAGAAGTTTCTTTGTAGAAGAGGACATTCTCCTTCTGGCCTGGTGAGATAAGAACATGGGGTTCCCAGTAGATCAAGAGAGATGCGGTCCCAGTTAATGCCTCATCTTCACTCAGGAAACCTTCATGATATTTATGAAAGACATTAGGCTGGTAGCTCTCAAGGAGAACACTGCCAGCTCACAGAATGTAGCTAGGACACAAGCGTATAGTTCAGAGCATCTACATGTTGACTTTCCCTGAACTTCAACCACTATTCTACGGAAATAACAGTGCTGTTTGGCTTTCCATATTATAAAATACTTCACTGATGATTTTGAAGCATTTTAAAGTATGAAGAATTATTATGATTTTAAAGTATTCTTTAAGTAGGTGGTTAAAGCTACTTCCCACTTTTTTAAATGAACTAAATGCCAAGAAATTAAAAGCAACTCATCTTCTTCCTGACCACATTCCATTGGTCACAAAGTCCTGGAATATGGACCCCTAAGTCCTCTCACATTCCCTCTGCTGTACAGCCCTGTTTCCTCGCCTGTACTCCAGCCCTCAATATCTCTCATCTGGACTATGGCAACTGGTCATCCTACTTCCATTATAAGTCCCACCAATAAATTAATTCAGTCCCTGCTCTTCTGCCAGAGTGACTTTCTGATTATATTATTATTATTATTATTACTACTGTTGGCTCTAGGATAAAGTCCAAAGCCTTGTAGGGCACTCAAGGCTCTTTGCCATCGGGACCAAATGTCTTTCTTGGCACCTCTCCTGCTACTGTCGTCTTCTCTATTGCTGTGCTTTGGCCAAGAATCTCCCTGTTTCCTGAGTGTCCCCCACTCTTGGACGTCCCTATTTTTGCACTTGTTACTCTTTGCAGTGTGCACTTGGAGTGTCTTTCTCCATCTGGAAAACTGCAGTCTGCCCTTTCAGACTCAACTCAGCTGTGTCTCTCTTCAGTGGGGCCTTTTCTTTTCTTTTTTTAAAAATAAACTTGATTTTTTAGAAGAGTTTTAGACTTACAGAACAATTGTGCAGATAGTTCAGAGAGTTCCCCTACATTCTACACTCAGCGCTACTATTAACATCATCCATTAGTGGGATACATTTGTTACAATTAATGAATCAATAGTGATACATGATTATTAGCTAAAGTCCATACTTTATTCTGATTTCCTTAGATTTTATCTTATGTCCTTCTGTTTCAGGATCCCATTTATGACACCACATTACATTTAGTTGGCCTGCCTCCTTGGGCTCCTTCTGGCTGACAGTCAGTGGGGCCTTAACAGCCCAAGAAAGTTGGTCCCTCCCTCGGCTCCCACGTCACTTTGTGTTTGCTTCCAACCATAGCATTAATGACTGCGTAACGTCAATGTTTGCTTATGTGTTTGACTTTTCCAAAAGATCACGAAACTCCTTTGGGGGAGGATAATATCTTGGTCATCTTTATATTCCCAGTGCCTGGCACATAGCAGGTTCTCAGTAATGATTTGATGAAAGAAAGAAAGAAAGAACAAACACACATGAGTGAGGCTCAAACATAAAGCTCTTAGTTTTGAAGCTTACTGTCACTGGTTATTTTACAAATGCAATAAAATCCTTTTAAAATAAATAACGAAACCTATTTGTCATGGGCCCCTCAAAAGCAGTTTTGGAAGCTGCAGGAAGAGGTAAGGCCCCAAGAAAATCTTGGAAACCAGGAGGAACCAGTATCCACTTGTACATAACCAGGTCATAGCATCAAGTGTGTGTCCCAGAGGGGTGGTAGAGAACGCGCCATGTTACATAGTGCCTGCCATGCAGTCTGTGCACAATTAACATTCATGAATTGTTGACTAATTTCCTCACATTAGCAAGGCCAGGGTTACTCAACACTTCATAGAAAAGAACAACTTATTAATAATGGAGCAATCATCAACACTTACTCATCAATCGGCCAGTTTCAGAGTCTCTTTCCATTTTCCAATCTGTGTATATCACTTCACCTTCCTAAAAATATCACAGATACCTGATGAGTACAATGACAGTTTCAGAGACAAAAGATCTCATTTTTGTGTGCTAAGATGGATTGTCATCAAACAAACACAATGCAACTGGTCAATTTAATCAAATGAAAGTTTGGTACCACGGAGGGAAAAGGCTCAAAATGATTACTTGATTTTATACTGAACAAAAAAGTGAGTTTGTTGAGTTTTTATCTACACATAGTGATGTGGAGAACATAGGCAATTACGGAGATGATCTATGTACACAAGTCCCAACTGCTGGGTTTCAAAGTTTTTGTTGTTAACAGAAAACGATCCCGACGGACTGAAAACTCCAGGAGGGGACAGGTCTTGTCCGACTTGTTCCCTGCATCTTACAGAGTCAGAACTTAATAAATATTTGTGGGATAAGAGAGAATGAGGGAATATGAATTCATAACATGGTTCTCATTACTTTTTAAAGTTGAGAACAGAAAACGTAAAATTCCTTCCAAATAACATAACAAGTAAGATATATTCCACTTATGCCCATTTTAAGGAGAGGGGACGGCAGGGGGACCTGGTGTAAAGAGCAGGCAGAAACAGTCACACAAAGGGGAAAGGCAGACAGAGGCAGTGAGTGACAGAGGTGGTAGAGGCCTAGAGGAAAAACTTAGTCCCACACTGTCATCTTATAGATGCAAACCTGAGCCTCAGCGACTGACTCAAGGTCGCCAGATGCGGTCTCCTAACTCCAAAGGTTTTTTCCACTGGATAATAAGAGGACGACACAGAGAAGGGTATATGAAGAGATGAGTTAAGAGGACTTGGAGGAGGGGATGGATTCAGATGTGTAGGTGAGGTAGAGGAGACAGGAAAACATTTGATTTATGCAAAGTGAAGGATAAGCTCATTGAGGCCAGGGCCCACTCATTCACTCATCTGTGCTTTTATTCATCCACGTTATTTCATTTAACAGATAAGGACTGTGTTTGGTGCTGGAAATTCAGAGATGAGCCCTCCCTCCACTCATGGCACTCAGAGTCCAAGGGAGCAGACAGACCAGTACATGCCTAGTGTCCAAGTCTAGCCTGTTGCTTGTGGTGCATCAGCCTCATGGTTGCCATTTGTTGAGTTCTCAGTGCTTGCCAGAGTTGTTAGGAGCTTTATGTATGTGACCCCAGCCTGCACCAAAGTCCTGTAAGAGAGTTATTAATATTTCTTGGGTCTCACAGCTGGTATATGGAATATTCCAAAATTGAACCAAGTCAAACAGGCTGAGTTTGAACCAGGTTAATAAATACGTGTTGAGTGCCCATGATATCATGAGCCATCTCACTGGAAACTTTCCCGTCCTTCTCTATCCAGTTACTTGGTTCTGACAATTCCACTTCCCTCGACCCCTGTGTTGACATTCTCAGCCCCCTGCTCAGGCCCTCTTCATCTCTGAGTGGGCCCACCTGAAATTACCACCAGCCTGGCCTCTCTGCCTCAGGGCTCCACTCCCTCCTGCTCTCGCCCTGTGCCAGCCAGCCTAGGTCCCAGTGAGCCCCCCTTAAACTCCTTCTCCAAAGTAGACAGATCACCACATCAAGGGTTGGTGGAAGAGCATCCCACAGGGATGTCAGCCCCATGAGGGTGGGGAATTTTGCCTGTTTTATTCACTACTATATTTCCTGGGCCAAGAACAGTGCTTGGCATATATTAAATGCTCAATAAATATCTGTTGAATGATAGATGAAGTTAATTCCAAGCAGAGCAAGGCCTTGAGAGGCAGGAGAGAGTTTGGTGCATAAGAAGGAGAGAAAATCAGAGCTGCCAGAGTGAGTGAGGGAGACTGGTGCAGATGAGGTGGAGAGGGGGAAAGGAGCCAAATCACTCAGAACCTTATAAGTCACGGTGTGAGGACTTAGGATTTGATTCATGTTGCACTGAGTCAGTCGTCACTGAAGAGTTGAAGCAGAGGGTGTGGTGCTTTAATTTCTGTTTTAAGATTTCGTGGTCATTAATCTTTCTAAAGCTGTGATTCCCCTGCCTGCAAATCTTTGGTGCACAGAGACAAATATTGTATGATTCCAGTTGCATGAGGCACCCAGAGCAGTCAGCTTCATAGAGACAGAAAGTAGAACGGTGGTTGCCAGGGGCTGGGGGAAGGGGGCGGGGGGGGGAGTTACTGTTTTAATGGGTACAGATTTTAATTCAAGATGATGAAAAAATTCTGGAGATAGATGGTGGCAATGGTTGCTCAATGATATGAACGTATCTAATATCAATGAATCGTACACTTGAAGATGGTTAAGATGGTAAATTTTGTTGTTTATATTTTTCCAGAATTAAAAAAAATTGTTTTTTACATGCTGGTGTGAAATCCAAGTTATAAAACATATATCTATTTGGGAGTGCCCCATTGCTTACCAAATGAAATTCAAATTACCTGACATGGCAGAAAAGGCCCTTTGGTTGGAACGTAACCTAGCATTCTAGGCACAGTTTTCTCTCTTGTGCCAAACTAGTTCACTATTTCCAGACAGATCCTTGACTTTCATAACTCCGAAATATTGCTCAGGCTGTCAGTTCTGCTGGGAATTGTACTCTCACCTGATCTTTCAGGTGCCTTCCCAACCTCCAATGTCCAGCCAGCCCACGAGTCACCTTCCCCAACCTTGTCCGTCTTGTCCCTGCGGCCTCTGGACCGGTGTTGGCGTGGATCACACTGCCAATGTGTCTGCTCCTTAAGTAGGCAGTGAGCACCCTAAGTGAGGCCAGGGACTGTGCCACTGATTCATCCTGATCCAGGGCCAAGCGCTGTGCCTATCAGGTGGTACATTCTCCAGAGCTGGTGGAATTGACTAACCCCTTCATAATACTAAAGCGTGAATGCAAACTGCAGTCCAGTGAGGTTGAGCTCTGGCGTCTTCCCACAGTGGCATGGTCCGGGAGAAAAGCTCTATTTCAAAGAAACAGACTCATGAATGAAAAGGGCATCTTTGCCCCTGTATGACTGTAAATAAAATTCTGAGCCCCATTTCTTCATCTGTAAAATGGGAATAATAATATCACCCTTACAGGATTATTAGGATTTAAGGAGATAGAATTTGGAAAACATCTGGCAGAGACTCTGCCATATAGAAAATGTCCAGTAAGTGTGAGCTCGCTTTGGTTACTACAGTAGGTGCTAAAAAACAGCAGCCATTATCATTATTACATCCAATTGTTATTTATCTTTTGAATTGAGTGAGTTTTTCGCTGTCTTTCCTACTTGATGTGCTAGCCTGACAAAACAATATACTTTCTTAGTAAATCTCTAACACTTAGCATGGTTTCTTCCATATGGTGTAGGTGTTTGATAAATACTTGCAGGTTGATCAATAAGTTATTAGTAAAAACAGGCAAACCTAATTCTACAGATTTTTCCACATTTGTTCAGAAACATTTCAAATATGAATCTATGAGACATCAGGATTTAAAAGTTTAAATGCAAGTAAGCATATTAAAATATGGAAATGGTATAAATGTTGTAAGCCTTCCTAAAACAAACATGTACAATACAGGTTACAATATAACAGAAAATAGAAAAGTGGTTACCAGGGGCTGGGGGTGGGGAAATTAGGGAGAGGTTGGTAAAAGGGCACGGACTTTCAGTTATAAGATGAATAAGATCTGAGGATCTAATGTGTAATCTGGTGACTATGGTTGATAACATTGTATCATATAATTGGAATTTACTAAGCGAGTAGAACTTAAATATTCTCACACACACACAAAAAGATAAATGTGTGGGGTGATGGAGGTCTTAATTAACTGGATGGAGGAATCCTTTCACAATGTACACGTATATCAAATCACCATGATGCACACTTTATCTTACCATTTTATAGGTCAATCATACCTCAATAAAGTTGAAATAAAACATATAAATTTTAAGAGCAGATAATTCCAACTCACCTCCGTTCCCACAAAGAACTTTGTGCAGAAGTCCTCTCTTGGCTTGAGATGATTGGCCAACCCACCTTCCAGATTCTGGTAGGGGTTCATGTCTCCCACCTTCGCTGCTTTGCTCTGGGCCAATGTTTTGTCTTTCAGAGAAGTACGGATAGAAGAAACATATGAACAGTGAAGGATCCTTAAAAATATAGCTAGTTTGTATTTTTCTATCCTTTGCCACACACATTTGCCCTGTTCCCCCCTCAGTGTGGCGGGCATAAGTCCAAGCATTTTTAGACTTCTAATTTAGCAGCAGAGTGCTTTTGTTTCAAACCAAAGCTTCTGTGGAGCCCCCTGCATGTAAAACTGATCAAAGCTGCATTGCTCAGGTTAACGTGTTTCCTGGGGAGGAAGGGAGAAGATTCCTCTGTCTACTCTTCAGGGGCTCTAACCCCATGCCACACAGTGTGAAAACCACTTTTACATCATTTACATAATTTCAGAATTCTTTACAGGAAAAATTGGACACAAAATATATCTGATGGTTATATCACCTTTGATATTCTCAACAAAACTCTAATGAGAAATTCATGCCATTTCTATTCCATTGGCCTCATATGGAAATTTTTCAAATAATTCAAGATTAGCCTTTTAAGCATCAAAAATTCTTTAACTTAAAAAAAAATAAATCCCTCTAAAATATATGACTTGTTTGTCGTAAGCACAGCATATGAAACATAATTTAATGTTTTCTGATTATCTCAGGTTTACCATTTATGAACATCAATGACTGTACTATATTATAGCTACAACTATACATGCAAACAGTCAGAGCATAGCTAACCTTGGGGGCCGAAATTCAACTTTCATGTGGAACGGTTTTCTTTTTAAAAGTATCTGGTGTCATCTTGTTTTAAAACAAAAGTCTTTTTATGATCTAAAACTAATGTATGTTGTTTACTGAAGCTTTGGAAGAGAGAGAAAAGCATGAGGAAAACAACAAAAGTCATCAAGTATCATGTCACCCAGCAATAACTACTATTAAAATACTGGTATGTTTCCTTCTAGTTACTTTTCTGTGAATATTGTGGGGAACTGGCATTGGCCACCCCAAGATATGTCTCTTTGGCATGAGGATTATTTGGGGCTGATTGCTTTTAATAAACTGCAGACAGGGAAGGAGGCTCTGAGGAGTGGAACTTGCTTGCCCTTTGTTAGGAGACATTTACATTGTAAAGGAAATCTCCGTCTGTAAAGTTGTCTCCCTCTCTGTACCAGGAAGAAGCGGGGATGACCTTATCTCTAGAAACTCTTAATCAAAGCGGAAGGCAAGGACTTAAATCTGCATTTGTTTATTGTGCTTGTCTGGTAACCTCCTGTAACTGACTCCCCCTACTGCCAATATCCTCCTTTGTGGTTAGCTGAAGATGATATTTAAGGTGGGGGCTTCAGCCATTTTGGCAAGTTGCTCAGCTTGCCTGAGCCTCTCCCATGTATACGTGTTATATATAAAGCTTTGTTTAATTTTCTCCTGTTATTCTGTCTCATGTGAATTTAATTCGTTCTCTGGCCAGAAGAACCCCGAGAGGGTAGAGGAAATGTCTTCCTCCCCTACAATATATATAAATAGATCTCTTTTAAAAAAATTGAATATTTTAGCTTTGTATCCTGCTTTTCTAGACTCTTAAAGATATATCTTGGGCACTTTCTGAGGTCCCTTATTAGTTTTTAAAAATACGATATTAAATCCAGGAAAGGTGGTAGAGAAATATATGCTTGCAAAACCCTCCTCACCACAACTCTTCAATACATCCTCTGGGTTATATCACCCATGGGAAAACAAACAAATAAAAACCAACCAGCAAACATATCAATGAAAACTAAAATAGGAGAAGAAAACTTCAGCTATACTAAAAATACATACTGCATTTCAAAAAAATTTTACCACAATTCTGGACAAAAGTAAAAAATAAGCATCATGATTTCATAGGCACAGTCAACCAACACTTCCTTTGTTTGGGGTCTGCATGTTTGGAACAGTCCCTTTTCCCACTAGTGAAGACATTAAAAACAAGTACCAAAGCAAGCCAAACGTGGAACCAGACTTTAAAGAGATGTATTATAAAGTATCAGCAACATTTCAAGAAACAACTAGGCACGTTCAGTCACATTGTTCTTACTAAAAGATATTATTCATAATATGTTTAGCAAGAGCAAAAGAGCAAAGAGCATTTTGCATCCATTTGATACATAAAATTAAAATCATTAAAATATTTAAAACTTCACTCTCATTTCAATGTCTGTTTTTCTCTTTTTAATAATGTACACAAATATATTAGCAGAGTAGAACATGTATATAATTTGTAAATAAGCACATATTCATCGGGAATATGTGCTCAAAAATGTTTCCTGTAGGGGTGCAAGATGGAATGGTTTGGAGCCCTCTGGTCTAACAAGGGAAGCGAGAGCCTGATCCAGGGGTCACTACTGCTAATGCAAAGGAAGAGGCAGATGTGAGATGCATTGTAAATGAAGACAATTATCCTGTGTGAGAGACTGGACCTCGGGCCTGAGAAGAGTCTCAGGGATGACTCAAGTTCTGTTCTGGACACATTGACTTTGAGGGAAAAGGTTGAGTTCAAACCCAGGAGATAGGGAGAGGTGAGGAAGGATTCTCAGGAGAGGTATGAGAATAGACTGCGTTACCAAAGGGAGAGAGCATAATAAGGAAAGCACAGAGCTGGAGTTAGAGTTTGAGATACATTCATGATTAGAGAGCATCAAGGTAAAATGCGGCAGGGAAAGAAGACCAAGGAGAGAAATTGAAGAAGTATCAGGAAAATCACAAAAGCCAAGGAAGGTGGAAGCACCAAGAAAGGGGCTTAGTCAATAGTGTTTAATATGGTAGATCAAAGAGGACGAGGCCAGAGAAAAATGTTATCATCAGCTGCATTTACTGAGACTTGACTGGAATAACCTGGATATTTATGAAATTCAACGTCATCCTCATACGTCATGGATTTTCCACCACCGGGGATAGTAACAATAATAGCAGCTAACATTTACTGAGTGTTTGCTGCTTGCCAGGCACTAAACCGTGTGCTCTACGTGAACCATTTCATTCAGCCCCTACAGTAACTCCTGAGATGGTTAAGCACTAATCTTCCTTCAAGGATGAGTAAACTGAGGCTCAGAGAGATTAAGTAGATTGCCCAAGGTCTCACACATGGTGGCCAATGTTTATTGAGTTGATGTGCTGTTCTTAGAGCTTTCCACGTATTAACTCATTTATCTTCACAATATTCTGGGAGATAGTTACCTTTGTTATGTATTCACCTTATCTACATTTCTCTTTTTTCCAACAGATTAAAAAAAAAAAGTAAGCCACAGAGAGGTTAAGCAATTTGACATAGTCAAATAATAAATGTGGCTTTGGGATTTAAACTCAGACCATGGACCCCAGAATCCATATCCTTAATTACTATGCCACATTGCTTAGAAGAATATAACAGAAGCTCCGAAGGCAATTCCAAAGAAGGAATTCCAAAACCATTTAGGGTAAAGGCTTCTTCATCAGAATAAATAGACAGCTTCTCAAAGTGACTGCCTAGAAGGGTACTGACATGGCAGGGAAAGCAAGCGGCCTGTGGCCACTAGATGGCAACAGAGTACCAGACACTGACACTGTGACTGCTGGAGGCCTCAAGAAAATGCGATAGAATAGCACGGACTTGTGATTCCCAGTCAAAGGAGAGACACTATAGGGTCAATAAGTAAAATGTGGTCAAGAAGCATATGAGTGTATTCTAGTCAACAGGTCCAAGTCTGGCGAGAGTTAAGTGGATTCCTGGCGTTGTGTCTGAAAGAGATCCAGGATAACATAATTAGATCTCAAAGTCCCCAAAGCTGGTTGTCCACACAGGAAGCAGCCCATGGCCATAGTAGCTGCCTTTAGAGATAAGACGCATGTGCTAGCAAGTTCCATGGGATTGCCAAGTGACAATTAATTCTCTCCAGGACCTGTGGAATTGCCTACAATATGGACTTCTGGACACACGTAAGCGGATACTACCGACTAGCGTCTCAGCTGAGAATCTGAAAACGTGTCCATTCTCTTTATGAACTGACTTAGCCAGATACGCCTTTCTCTAAGAAATATCCACAAAATGACTTTGTCTGGAAAGAGAACATTCATTTGATGGGGAGTATTTCTATTTGATTACATTTGGGGCACGCTTCCAGGTTCTCCATTTTAAATAGGCCCTTCCTTGAGGGGATGTGGATAGATATTTGTTCTGTATTTCAGCGTCTATCCCACCAGGATGTAAGCTCCATGAAAGCAAGGACTTGTCTTTCACAGCTATAGCCTCCGAGCCTGGCACTTTGTGGGAGTTTAATAAATGTGTTGAACAAACACAGTGTTGAATAAACCCCAGTGTAAAAATTATTCTTAAAAAAATTAAAGGATCACAATATTTCTATATAATGCTTCTGTCACCACTTAGTTTTATGCACCTATTACCTGGTGCTAATTGTGCGTACACTAAAATGAAATATAACATTCTTTAAGAGGAAAAATAAGGCCTCTATCTCCTGAAATGGTACCCTATTTAGGCAGCCTTCAGAAAGAGATGGGCTAGGAGTCTAATATTTGTAAAGAAATGAAGGTGCAACAGAAATTATACTCACTTGAGGGATCTTAAAGTTTAGATTCATTTGTCTTTTTTTAAAAAAGATATAGTCATATCTCATAATGAATTTTTTAAAACACACTTTAGATAAACTTCTGCTTTTGGCCAAGATGAAGCAGTTGGGACTGGACCTAAGCTTTCTCACCTAAAACAACTAAAAGACAGGCAACATATATGAAATAATATCTTTTCAAGGCACTGGACATCAGACCACAAAGGACATTGATCCCTGAGAGAAGGGAGAAAAGAAAAAGATGATACTTTTAAACTTAACTATATCAATATTCACATTAAATGTAAATGTTCTAAATGTTTCAATGATTAGATTAGATTTTAATACAAGACTCACAAGAAAGGCATGCCAAATATAAGACACAAATAGGTTAAAAGCAAAAGGATAAAATAAGGTATTCCATGCTAACCCTAACCAAAGGAAAGCTAGATGGCTATAGTAATATTAGATAAACCAGATTTCAGAGTAAAGGATATTACCAATTCATCAAGAGAATATAACAATCCTGAACATTTATGTATCTAATAACAGAGCTTCAAAATACATGAAGCAAAAATGATAGAACTGCAAGGAGAAATAGACAAATCCAGAATTACAGTCAGAAATTTCAATGCCACTCTTTCAATGATTGATAGCACAAGGAGACTGAAAATCAGCAAGAATATAGAAGATTTAAAAACTACTATCGGCCAAATTGACATTTATGGAACATTCCATCCAACAACAGCAGACACACACCCTCTTAAAGTGAACATGAAACATTTCTCAAGATAGAACGAATATGATCATACAAGTCATATAGAGTATGTTCCCCCATTAGAATGGAATTAAATTAGATACCAATAATAGAAAGATCTCTGGGAAATCTCCAACAATTTGTAAACTAAAACTCATACTTGCAAATAACCCATGGGCAAAAGAAGAAATCAAGAGGGAATTTAAAAAAATATTTTCAACTAAATAAAAATGAAAACACAATACATCAATTCTTAACAAAATTTTAGCAAACTGAATCCAACAATACAGGAGAATACTACATCACAGCCAAGTGGGGTTTATCCCAGGAACACAGGGCTAGTTTAACATTTAAAAGTTAATCAGTGTAGTTCACCATATTAACAAGTTTAAAAAGAAAAATAGCATATGGTCATCTCAAAAGATACAGAAAAAGCTTCTAACAAAATCCAACATATTTGTGAATAGAAGGAAACTTCTTCCACCTGATAAACAGTTCTATGAAAACCCTCCAGCTAACATCATACTTAATAGGGAAAGACTGAACACTTTCTCCCTATGATCTGGAACAAAACAAGGATGCCCACTCTCACCACTTCTATTTGCCATTCTGGAAGTTCTAGTCAGTGCAATCAAGTATATCAAAGTATAACACTCCTAGGGAAAAAATAACTCAATCTTGGGTTAGGCAAAGATTTCTTAAATTCGACAGCAAAATCGTGATCCACAAAAGAACAAATTGATAAATTGGACTTCCTCAAAATTAAAAACCTCTGCTTTTCAAAAGACAGTGTTAAGAGAATAAGATAAATCACAAACTGGGAGAAAATATTTGTAAATCATATATATGACAAAGGAGTATCATGCAGAATGCATCAAGAACTCTCAAAATTCATTAATAAGAAAACAGCCCAATTAAAAAATGCACAAAAGATTTGGACACTTCAAGGATGATATACAGGTGGCGCACAAGTACATGAAAATATGCTCAACATCTCTAGTCATTAGCTAAATACAAATGAGATTTCGCTACACACATTTTGGAATGGTTAAATTAAAAAGACTAGTCATACCAAATGTTCATAAGGATGTGGAAGAAGTAGAACTCTGCTACACTGCTAGTGGGAATGTAAAATGGTACAACCACTTTGGCAAACACTTTGGCAGTTTCTTAAAAAGTGAAAGATACAGGGGCTGGCCCCGTGGCCGAGTGGTTAAGTTCGCGCGCTCCGCTGCCCCAGTGTTTCGTTGGTTCAAATCCTGGGCACGGACATGGCACTGCTCATCAAACCACGCTGAGGCAGCATCCCACATACCACAACTAGAACCCACAATGAAGAATATACAGCTATGTACCGGGGGCTTTGGGGAGAAAAAGGAAAAATAAAATCTTTAAAAAAAAAAAAAGTGAAAGATACACCTGCCATATGATTTAATCATTCAATTTCTAGGAATTTACCCAAGACAAATGAAAGCATATGTCTATACGAAGACCTGTATATGAATGTTCATAGAAGTTTTATCTGCAATAGCCTTAAGCTGAAAATAATCCAAGTGTCCATCAACAGGTGAATGGACAAACATCTATGGTATATCCATACTATGAAATACTATTCTGGAATAAAAACGAACGAACCTTTGATACACACAACAACATGAATGAATCCCAAAATAATTACCCTGATTGAAAGAAGCAAGACAAAAACAGAATGTATATTGTACGATTTACATAAAATTCTAGAAAATGCAAACTGATATATAGTGACAGAAAGCAGATCAGTGGTCTGGAAGTAGAAGTGGGAGAGGTGCCAGAGGGATTACAAAGGCAATGGCTGTATGAGTTGACTTTTGGGAGTGACGGATATGTTCATTATCTCGATCATGGTGATGGTTTCATGTGTTTTTAATATGTCAAAACATACCAAATTGAATACTTTAATGTGTGCATTTTTGTATGTCAGTTACATCTCAATAAAGTTGTTAAAAGTGAATAATGAAAAAAACCACACTTTAAAAGGTGTAGTGATATCCTTAATATAAACTGGGTAAAAGCACGTAATATCCTCATGGCCTTCTCTTTTTATTAGGTTAAAAAATAAGAGTAGGACAATTAATAAGTTACAATAAACTTACATTTTTACAAGTGACATTAACCTCTGTCAGTCTTGGTTTCCTTAATTATAAAACGGTAATGAAAATTCCCAGCCTGCAGGATTTTTGTGATCATTACCACCTGTTTTATTCACTGTTGTACCCTCAGGGCCTAGCACAAAATAAGCACTTCATAAATACTTGTTAAATGAATGAAAGCACACGCAGTATTAGCACAGAACCTGACCCATGACTGGAATTCAACAAATTGTAACCAATAATTGAATATAAAGAGGAGGAGGAGAGTGCTCACCTTAGCTTCCCTCCGGAATGAAGCAGGCCCAAATACTAAAAAAAACGCAATCTTTTCATATTGCTTTGAAAATGTCTATAAAATTTAGTGACCCCATTTTTTTTTTTAGCATGAGGTCTTTGAGTTGTATGTATGAAACACATTGCTTCAAAGTGAATTTTGCCCAAGCTGGGTGTTAGATATAGAGTATGTTTTTCTTAGATGTCTTATCATTTAAGTGACTGTTGAAAAATTTATAAATGAAAATCCTTTCGATAAAGCAAACGTTATGAAACCACTTCAGTTGCTAGTGATTCTTGTACATTTTCATTGCGCATTGTTCTCAAGGTGGCACATTCATGCACATCTTTATGTTAATAGTTTTGACAGCTTATATGTGCATCCTTCAGTTACTTCAACAAAGGTGCATGGGTTGAGTTGCGATCAATTTAGAAGCCAACTGTTCTTTCTTTACTCAGTTTTATCATGGTACTGCACAAATATTAATTTTTCGATTATATTCTGATTGAGAATGGTAATTTGTTTCTTAGCATTTCATAACTTGTTTTGCTAGACTTGAGATATATTCCATCTTATAGAATTATTCTTTGAGCACATACATATTCTTTAAGTGGGCTTCATTAAATTTTCTTAATGTAGTGAATTTTCAAAAATATATGTGTGCTTAATAAATGTTTGTGAAACTAAATTGAACTGAATTCTGTTAAATCTTTCTGTGTGTATAGGCAGTTTTAATGTGTTGGCTAAAGCTATTTTGGCCATTATAAAGTTCCATATTGGAGGGTTTGATTTTCCGTATTCTTTTTACGAATTAGGCAAACCAGTAAGTAACTCACCTTACACATATGGAACCACTAACACGCAAACGATTAAATGCCTTTTTAATGAGCAGAGGCAGTTACCTTGTGCTTTGTACTGGAGATGGTCTTCACTCAGACTTATCTTGGTTGGGCAATGGTCTAAGCTTGTTTCACCCTTTGACAGCCTTATCTTTTGGGAGAACATATAAGAAAGATTATTTCCATATCCCCCTAAGGTATCCATGGGTGATTTATTCTTGCTTTTCCTTTATTCCCCCAGATTTCTATTCCCACCTCCTTGTCCTTCCCTTCTCCATTCTCCTTCAGATTTCTAGCTGCTTTTCTCAATGGGAAGCACCTAAACCATGGTTTCTAAAACTGCTCCTGAAAGGAGCTTGTCCAGGGCGTCATTTCCAAATCCCAAAGTCTCATGTGCTGTTTAATTTCTGAAAATGTTTTGCATTCTATTCCATAATACATCCTTGTTGGATTTAATAGAAAATAATGGCTTGTTCCCCTTTTCCCTAAATCTTTCAGTTAAATGAAACTCCAGAAGTTGTGTGGGGACGTTGTATCTGCCTGGCACTGCCAAGTCCCACCTTGGGGACACACATGCCCCTGAGTTGCAGAAGTGGCCCTGGGTCTGCACCAGAATGGAAAATTGTCACGCTTTAAATCTTTCCCTCATGGCTCCCTCTTCCACCCCACTTCTCTCCATTGGGATGTTTGTCCACCTGCTATACGATTATTCTTAGGTGAATTTTCGTTTGCTTGTTTCTTTTTTAACTATTTACAGCTCATTAAATCCTACCCAGGAAGTTTCTAATTCTCTTTTTCTAATTTCTAATACTTCAGGAATATGCTCACCCCTCCGTGCTCTCTCTTCCATTGGGAGCAAATACATAATAATGTAATTCTAGTGATACTTTTAAATCAAAGGAAAAGAAAAGTACTCATTGGAACTAGAATTAGACATTCTAAAGAAAAAGAGTCATCAACATCAGATGTCCATTCATACTTTCCACACAGATCCCATCCACAGCCATATGTTTCTTAAACTAAGATTGCTTTTCTGCAAGCTATGCCATTCAAGATAAGTACAAATAATTTCTCGTTCAATTATTTTTCTAATTTTGTGGGATATGAGTTGTATTTCAATAAAGCTATGCCATTCAAGATAAGTACAAATAATTTCTCGTTCAATTATTTTTCTATTTTGCTTCGTCGTGGTATTACAATACTGTTTCCTACTACTGAGGTGTAAAATAGAATTTTGGCTACAATAGAGCTAAAATTAGCATTTCCAGGTTAACCTGTGAGCCTGTCAATTTTCAAGCAACTGATATGCAATTGAATAATCATTATAGAAACCATTTGTAAGTTGTGGCTTGCTTATACATGAACAAATATCAATTTCAAGTTCACGATAATTATGATTTCTGGCTTGATCTAGACAAGCATCATCATAACTCTCAATCAAGGAATTTATTGGATAAATGAATACCTGGATTGTAAAGTCCTGTGTTAATTTGAGCCGCTCTACTTTTAGAGTGCGCGTATACCTGTATGTCTATGCAGATAAATTATAGAATGTATGAAAGCAAATAGATGGACTAACTCCCATGTTACTTACCTTAGAGAGAGGTTTCCAGGCGAGATCTAGATGCAAAAAAGTAGATGGTACGTCAAAAGGAATTTCAATACTTTCTTCTTTCTTTTTCTCTGTGGGTTGAGGAGTTAAAGCTTTCTGGGGTCTGATATCCCAAAAACATATTGTGCTTTAAAAAAAAAGTTTACATTTTATTTTTTATTAAGTACAAAATAGAAGTACAACCTCAGGACTACTATTCTTGCTGCTACACATTAGCAATGTGATTGTGGCTGTATTTCAATATCTCTGAAATTAAGATTTTTAAAAAATGAAATGGGACTGTTTTGCATTTTATATTCTAGAGAATTTACAGTTTATAGGGTTATTTAATAACTTTGCTAGTCTTGAGACTAATATTATCCTATATGAAAATTGAGTTTGGACATTGACACAATTTTCTTTAATGGAACAGCTTTATTGAAATACAACTCATATCCCACAAAATTAGCCCATTTAAAATGCGTAATTCAATAGTTTTAAATATATTCACAGAGTTGTGCAACCATCACCACAAACAGTTTTAGATTTTCATCACCCCAAAAAGAAACCCTGTACAAATTAGCAGTCATTCCCCATTTCCCCCCAACTCTTCCCTCTTGGCCTAGGGAACCACAAATCTACTTCCTGTCTTTATAGATTTGTCAATTCTGGACATTTCATGTAAATGGAATCACATAATACGTGGTCTTTTGTAACTGGCTTCTTTCATTTAGCATAATGTCTTCAAAGTTCATCCATGTTGTAGTATATAGCAGTACATCATTCCTTTGTTTGCCAAATAATACTCCATTGTACGGGATATACTACACTTCACTTATCAGTTCATCAGTTGATAGGCTGATGAATGGATAAATAAATTTGGGTTGTTTCCCCTTTTTGGCTATTGAATAGTGCGGCCATGAATGTTTGTGTGTGAGTTTTGCGTGGATGCATGTTTTCATTTCTCTTGGGTATATATCTAGGAGTGCAATTCCTGGGTTATATGGTAACTTCTATGTTTAACCTTTTGAGAAACTGACAGATTGTTTTCCAAAGCAACTGCATCCTTTTATATTCCCAAAAGCAATGTATGAGGATTCCAATTTCTCCACATCCTCATCAACACTTAATATTTTCTGCTTTTTAAAAATTATAGCCATCCTAGTGGGTGCAAGGTGGCATCTCATCAAAACTGATTTTGATTTGCATTTTCTTGTGCTTTTGGTATAATATCTAGGAAATCACTCCCTAATCCAAGGTCATGAACATTTATGCTTATGTTTTCTTCTAAGAGTTGTATAGTTTTAGTTCTTACATTTAGGTCTTTATACCACTTTCAGTGAATTTTTGTGTACAGTGTGAGGTAAGGGTCCAACTTCATTTTTTTGCATGTGGATATCCAGTTGTCCCAGCACTGTTTGTTGAAAAGACTATTCCTTTTCCATTAAATTCTCTTGGCATCTTTGTTGCAAATCAGCTGACCATAGAGGTATGGGTCTACTTCTGGACTCTCAATTCTATTCCATGGATCTATATGTCTATCCTTATGCCAGTATCAGTATATCGTTTCTATTCCTATAACTTTGCAGAAAGCTTCGAGTTCAGGAAGTATGAGTCTTCCAACTTTGATCTTCTTTGTCTTGACAAAGACGATCTTTTGGCTATTTTAGGTCTCCTTGTGGTTTTGACTTGCATTTCACTGACAGGTCATGTTGTTGGGCATCTTTTCATGTGCTTATTGGCCTTTGGTATATGCTTTTGGGGGAAAGGTCAATTGATAATCTGTGCTCAGTTTAAACTGGGTTGTCTTTTTATTGTTGAGGTGTAAGTGCTCTTTGTATATTCTAGATAGAAATCTCTTATCGGATATATGATTTGCAAATATTTTCTCATTCCATGGGTTGTCTTTTCAATTTCTTGATAGTGTCTTTTGAAGCACAAAAGTTTTAAATTTTGATGAAGTACAATTTATCTTTTTTCTTTTATTGCTTGTTTTTGGTGTCATGAATATATGTATAGTGGCAACTTACTCATATGCAAAGTCGAGTTTAATGTACTTTTTACATAGTAGGCATCCAATGAGTATTATTTCTCCTTTCTCAGGTTGATTACGGAAATCAAATGGGAATGTGTGTGAAAAGTCTTAATAAAGTTCCACACATCTATAGAGTGTCATTTTTTTTTTAAAGATTTTATTTTATTTTTTTTTCCTTTTTCTCCCCAAAGCCTCCCAGTACATAGCTGTGTATTCTTCGTTGTGGGTTATTCTAGTTGTGGCATGTGGGACGCTCCCTCAACGTGGTCTGATGAGCAGTGCCATGTCCGCGCCCAGGATTCGAACTAACGAAACACTGGGCCGCCTGCAGCGGAGCGCGAGAACTTAACCACTCGGCCACGGGGCCAGCCCCTATAGAGTGTCATTTTTAGTGCAATAAACTTGGCAAAAAAATTTATAATGATACTTGTGTAGTACTTTAGTATAAAAACGTCTTCATATTGATTATGTGAAAAAATATGAGAGCTGTAATGAATATGCCATGTTAGCTCCATAATTTCTATCATTGAGGTTATGAGTAAATCGATTAAAAAATTTAAGATATTACTAAGGAATTTTGATGTGTAAATTAAAGTATTTAGATACAGATGTAACTCAAGCAAGACTAACAAAACTTTTATTTATTTATGTGAATTATCTAACATTAACCATTTATGCATCTTAATAAATAGTTAAAATTAATAAAAATATTAATCATTTTGTGTTGTCAAAACATAAATCCTTGGGGGAGTACCAAATGATGTAATAAGATCTGTTTTAAAATATAAATATAGTTGGTTTAAAATTGTTTTTCAAAATTATATAGCTCTTCTTGAATATGATTTATACCATTAATTTGCATTACTCATGAAATGGTTTTGCTAAATACCGTTAACTTCAGTTGAACTTTCTGCATAAATCAGTCATATATTCTCAATTAATGGAACCTAATTTTAAATTATTTTATAAAACGTTTAGAATGGCTAAATATAAAGGATACAGGCTGATGAGTTTTCCAGATAGCTAAAAGTTAAGTTTTTCTAAATGCATAAACTTTTTCTTACTTTAACAATTTTTGAAGGAACTATTTCCAGAATATTCCAGAATATTTCCAAATTCAAGGGCCATCATTATAAACAACAGTCAAGGATCTGAGTCTTCAATAAAGTACATGTAATATTTTTAGTCTGTTCAGTTCTTCTAAATGTTCTCCAAGGCTACTGAAGGACAGTATAGCTTTGCATTCCGCTGTTAATAATCAACATTATACCATAAAAATTTCTCCATGAAATAATAATAAATTTTAATTATTGCATAATATTCCATATGGCCCTATAAGTGTCATGTGTGGTTTTTGCTTGGGCAACAACCCCTCCTCTCCTTTTTTTTTTGGCAAAAGAATTATAATTGTTTTTTGGGGAACTGTTTCTTTCCTATTGCATGCAGTCAGGTTGGAACTGTCACTCAAGGTGTCACTGAAGGTGCTCTGCCATTCCTTCCCTGGCCAAAGTTCATGACGTAACAGAAGTCAGAGTCTCTCTTGTCGCTCTGACTCATCAATAGTGACCGAAATAGTTGGAACTGACTCATTCATATGGAAGGAGTCAGCCATTAAATTCCTGCTACCCAAAGTCCTGGGGCTCTTTCTGAGGCCTGAGGCAGCTCTTCCTTTGATTCAGCAGCATCCTTACTTGCTAGTTACAGTATAGGGTATAATTATATATACAGCTCACTATATATGTATTTGCCTTCAGAGCCTCACTTCCTCTATCAACAAGCATTTTTCAGGGTTGTTATGAATATAAAAACAGTTAACCTATTAAAGCACCTAGTAGGTAGAGAAGTGGCATAAACTTCCAAGAAATTTATTTTTCCCCCTTAAGTTAGCCATAGTCAATTTCTGTTGCTTGCAATCACAGAACCTTACCCAATACGTGCCCATGGGATTAACCACGTCTCCCCTATTCTTTGCTCATGGCTGCTGCTCATGTTACTTATGCCTTCGCCTGCCCCTGCATAGCTGCTTCTCCTGCTGTTGTGGCATCTATGGCCCAAGGTGTCATTATGTCTGTTGGGGTCAAAGCTATTTGGAATGGTAAAATTTTGCCAGTATTTGAATGCTAGATAATACTATTTCTCTTCACACTTCCTACTTCGTTATGAATTTTTAGTTCTATAAATTGGGAGATGCAATTTTTAAAAAATAGACACTTTAACGTACTTACTGAATTGTTTATTAAAACTTTTTGTAAATATGCAATAAAAATGTTAAAGTCTTCCTCTTTTTAAAAGCTTTCCCAATTCAATGTTTTAATTTTGTAATTGTGAGATAAAACTGAATATAAGCAACACAAATTACAAATGTACAAATATGAGAATGTGAAGAAGCAGAATAACTATGGATAATGTTATCCAACATTATCAACTATGAATCTTAGTTAATTCTTCTTTTTACAACATATTTGTATCTATAAAAAGATTTTTTTAACCAGCAGCAATCTCTAACATTCTGTCCTTTAGTTACATTAGGTTTAATTGCTACAATAAAGATTATTTAAGGAACAGAGACAATGATTTTAGGAGCATCTAAGAAAAAGAATATATTGTATGAAAACATATTAAGAACTGTTTAAAATAAGACATACCAATCTGCTGAACAGGTGACAAGTTGACAGCATATTCCACTTCGATTCTCAAAGACAGTACCCATTCTGTTAATCTATTTTTTAAAAATGCAATAAGTAAGTTCTATATACCTAGAACGGTAATGACCTTTTTCTCATAACTTTTTACATTTTAAAATTTTCCTTCTTTAATTTTTTATTTAGAGAATATAACACTATGACAGAAATTTAGAAAATAGAAGGTTTTAAAATCAAACATAATTCTGCCATATATTCTTTTCCAGTTTTTTTTACAGAAACATTTTTACATAGTTTTAATTAGCATGCATATAAATTTCTATCCTAAGATTTTTCAATTAATATAATTTGAACACTTACCTATGCAGTCATAAATCATTCTTATAGCTTTGTAATATATAGATTATATATCATAATTTCATTATCTATTATTATTAGAAATGTAGGCTCTTTCGGTTTTTCACTATTAACTACGGAGCCGAACATAGGAGCTCAAGCAGGTAAGATCAACAGAAAAGAGGCTTAGGGTTAAATTAGACACCAACAGCATGCAGTTCATGCCTTGGTGCTTGCATCTTTCAGTAATTAGGGGCACTGCTCTGCTAGCACATGGGAGTCTAATGAGGGTTCATGACTCCTCAGGGTCCTAGAAGGTACAAAATTCCAACCAGCTCGCCCTCAGACGCGGTGAAAGTTTCTGTGGCAACCTATGAAGGGGCCACTCTCGAATCAATGGGGAAACAGGAGTTTCCCGGATTCCCTACTGCTTGGTAGGACCGACTGAGCAAAATAGTAAGAAAAGGTGGGGCTTTCAGCAGCAAAGAAATAGTGAAAGTAGGAGTGGGAGGGATACAAGTGCTGCTCTGTCAAGGCCTGCAGACATCCCAGGAGATGGGACCCGGGGAACCTGGTTGACACCACCGCAGCATGAACCCCTTCTGGTTGGAGAGTGGCTGCCAACTTCCCCTGGATCTGACAAATAACCCAGAACCCACGCTGGCTCTCCTCTACCCAGCCTTCCCTGATGCATGAAGCGCCAGACCCCAGAGATGTGCCTGCCATGGGGTTTTATGTTTTAATGATTTTAAGAAACCACATAATAATGTTACAGAAGTTTGGAAAATAGAAGGTTTTAAAATAAAATATAATTCTACCTTATATTTTTTTCCAATCTTCTTTCATGGATACACTTTGACATTGTCAAGGTATGCGTGTAATTTTGTATCTTGAGACACAAATTGGATTATTTCCTTGTATGAATTCCTAAAATTTGAGTTACTGGTCATAAAGTTTGAAAATTTGGATGATTTAAGAACTACATTGACTAATCATATTCCAAAAGTTGTATGTTAGAACTAGCAACAGTTTGCTGATTTCATCATTTCATCCTGACACAGGGTATTATTTGAAATTTTCATTTAAAAATTAAATAGGTTGAAAACAGCACATTATTGTTGCTTCGTTGTTAATTTCTTTGATATTAACAAGGCTGAATGATTTTCATGTATTTCTACTAATTGTTTTTCAGTTTATGTCTTTTGCTTATTTAGTGTAAATTTGTATTTGCCACATTTGGGGCAAACATTTTCCTGCATTTGGTTATTTACTTTTCATTTTTTAATTTAGAAGTTTACATGTGTATGCTTTGAGTTTCTTTCAACATTAGTTAGTTTAGAAAACTAGGCCCATTCCAGCCATATGATATTCTATTCCAATTTATTGTATTTTTCCTGTGATTTGTTATTTCCATTTCAATTTATCTGAATTAATTTGTGTGTATGACATGAGTTAAAATGGAGTTCCTTCTCTTGGGCTTTAACTTCCGTTACATATGTTAAACTTTTATAAATAACAGAAACTGTATCTGGGCTATTTATTCTAGTCCTTTATAACTTTTAAAGTACTGTTGTTTGCATAATCCATTTGAATACCCTGAAGGGCTAATTGCCTTTTATAACCCTAATTTTTCAGAATATTCCTTGATATTCTCACTTGTTAACTCCTCAAAGCACATAGGAGATCCTTAGTGTCTTTGAGTGAGAGACGCATTTGGGGAGCTAACCAGTTACCAGTTTCACAGACGCAAGTCTTTGTGAGTCTAGTACAGAACCACAAAGCCAAACTTCAGTGCAGATGCTGGGCAGTCAGCTGGGCTCACTCACTGCACAGCTAATTTTCATCTACCTCCCTCATGGCGCACTCAGTTCATGACACATCACTACATGTCACAGATCCTCAAGGTGCCTGCTCCAAATAGTAGAAATCATACATTTTAAATCCACAAAGTCTAAGGGTGTGAAATATTTGTACTCTATTTTTACATATCAAACCCTTCTCTTCTCCACTGTAGTATTATATCAATGTTGACACCGCCTACATTTTTTAGTGGTTTATAAGCCATTGGAGTTGAAACATTGGCCTTATTCTCATCCCCAAGTCAGATACTGGTCTGACAACAGTGACACAACTGTTTGATGCCGAGTTCTTGGTCATTTCATAATTTAAATGTAAATGAATTGTTGACCTGAAACATCCTCTTTGAATAAAATCTTCCAAAACTTTACAATCCAGCAGGAGAAAAGTATGAAGCTGTTAAAACTCACCTCAAATGTGTCGGGCAGCCAATGAATATCTGTAATCACGTGCTTATGTCCATTTTCTATTGAGGAGACAGCACAGTGCCTGATATACATTGCTTCCTTATTACTGTCTGGTTCAAGGAGAAACATAGGCTGAAAATGTTAACAGAAAGTTATGTGCTAATTTCAGAGAGCTGATGAATGAACTCATTCTTTACTCATCATTCCAACTAAAATTAACAACTTGGAGAAATACCAGTTCAAGGAAAAATGTAAATTAGTAATTCTATGTATTGTATATTTAGGCAATAAGACTATCTACTTTCTCCTTCAGCTTAGTCTAAGATTTTATTTGTAACTTAACAAGAATTATTGACCCACTCCCTAAAGAATAGTGAGATCTCATCTTTGTTTTTGCACATGTAGACGCGCGTGTGTGTGTAAGATTGGCCCTGAGCTAACATCTGTTGCCAATCTTCCTCTTTTTGCTATAGGAGGATAGTCCCTGAGTTGACATCCATGACAATCTTCCTCTGCTTTTTATACGGGATGCCACCACAGCATGGCTTGATGAGCAGTGTGTAAGTCTGCACCCAGGATTCAAATCCATGAACTCCGGGCCAAAGTGGAGTGTGTGAAATTAACCACTACGCCACTGGGCCAGCCCTAAGATCCCATCTTTGAAGGGGTATTTCTTTGCATGCACAGAAAGCCACATCCCACTGCTGCTTGGTGAGATACCCACTGATGTTCAGGTTGAAGAACTGGGGGTGGAGAGTGCACTATGGTGAGTAAGTACTGAGTTGGGAGTAGAGGAATCTTTTCCCAACCTTCTTGGCAGAATCCACAGCTTCACAAAATCGCAGTATATTATTATTCGAAAGGATTGCAACTCCTTCATTTTATCCATGAGAAAATTGATGCTTGCTGAGGTGAAGAGACACGTCCAAATTCACAGTACTATGATCCAGACCCTGTATACATGGCCCTACTGTCCAGGACTCTTTCAATTACATCACTATAGGAAAATCACTTGGTCCCTTCATTGTATTTAACAACAATAACAACAAAAAAGAACTTAACAGCCTGTGACCTGTTTGGTGGTGTTTTTAATCAAGAGCCTACATAAAAGTGATTCAGAACATGTCCACAAGCAGATGGGAAGGCTTGGGAAAAAATACTTTTTTTCTCTACTGAGTCTTTGTTTAGTTGGCATCTCTGTTATGCACTTTTTGATAAACTCCTGAAATGGAAAGACTTGCAGATGAAAAATTATAGAAAGCTAACCTTGAGTGTGACTTTTTTACTTCTGCTACCACCTGTCTTGATGTTTTCTATGCGATCTGCATGTGCGGTAATATCCCACATGACAATCTAAAACAGAAATAAATGTTATTACAACATATTTCCAGGAAACAGCTAATTAGGTCTTAAAAGATTTTTAGAAATTTACTGGTTTTGGTATGCACTCTGATAAATCAATCACCCTGGGGGATAATTAAATTTAGCCTACACCTTAGGTAAGTCAGCAACTTTTAAAGCTAATATCAAAAAAGTTTTCTTTTCTATAAAAGTATTTTCAGCACTTTGATTTTTGTGCTTGTGTTTATAAATGCTAGTATTTTGTTAAATCCAAGATAAACATCATGCAATTCCCTCTGCTTTGGGAAGAATTCTTCCTTTGTCTTTGGGAATGTGCTATGATTTGGGGGACAGTAGCTTTAGACCCAAAACAGCCTGTTCTCCAAAATTAAGTACAAACACCCAATTTTCCAAAAAGACTGAGAAATGATCATTTCTATTTAATCAAATATTACAGCCAACTCCGAATTTGCGTGCACATGGATGGTCATTTTTGGAAAAATCAGATTAAAGTAGAATATGCAACACGAAACTAGATTAATTTTCATTGATTAAAAGTCATTTCAGTACACTAAAATGTTAACAAAAAAATGTCAGGATTACAGAATTTTATTTTTGCCATTTGCTTTTCTAAAATATTCTAAAACAAAGCTGTATTACTTCCATAATGAGTGAAAAAGGCATTTCAGGATTGCAGGACTTGGAGGATGGGCTTCGGGTCATCGTTATGACCATTACTTATTATTGAACAGAGCTGAGGGAGAAAATTTCCTGGTTGTTTTGGTTCTGGATAAACAGGTGTGGACGCTACAGACATTTAAATTTCAACCACAAGGAAGTTTTCCTACCACACACAAAAAGACCCTATATGCTTGTAATGGTCAAACTCACTGGATCACCATGAATTTAAACTCTGATCATAAAACAAGTTGTTTTGCTTTTTTGGAGAAACAGGCAACTGGATGCTAGGATCTAAATTTTATAGGAGTTTGATAACTCAAAAGGGAAAGAAGAAAAAAGCAAAAATTCACATCCAGTGAATATATGTTTAAAGACTGGATCATCCCCTGACTCCTATCCCCAGGGAAGTTTCAGAAGAGGCCTCTTGACCAAGAAGTATTAATTCTCATGGTTTTTGCTCTTTTGTAGAATCTCGTACAATGTGTGGTTCTTTCCAGCAACGGAAATAGATCTGACCCGGTTTCATTCCTGTTATCATAACTGGGTTACCCTGTAGACACCTCAAACCCTGACACCATGTCTAACACAACTTTATATTCCAGTTCCCGTCATGGTGACGGGCACACAATCGGCATGGATTCCTTCTGCTGAATGAATCCTTAAATTAAAAAAACTACCATCAAAATGTGTACAGAATGTTGTCTAAATTAATAAATACCTGAAAAAAAGTCCATAAGTACCTGCCCATTTATGCAGCCTCCAGCAATGATGTTAGGGTCACTCGGACAGAACTTGAAGCAGAAGATGTCATCTGGGCTCTCCAGCATTAACTAATGTAAACCCCACAAATTCAAGAAAGAGTGAGAAAATCTATTGAGATTATGGAGGGAAAATGTTGTGACAATCAAAAGTCTAATTTTATAGCTATCCATTAAAAATGCAACCAGAATTCTACCTCTGGATTGGAAGGTGCTTTGCTGAATTTTACCATGGACCTTGGCCATGCATATGAGAGCAGGTGTGTTCTCAAGGGGACCCAGGTCTCCCCTCCTCTACTCCCCATGGTCATTGGTGGGGCAGGTTATAATTTTTTATGAACAAAAAGACTATGAAACGAGTGTTTCTGAAAAGTGTGGAAGGTCAGCTCTGTGAGGGCAGGATATTTCTCTGTCTTGCTCCCTCCTGTGTACATAGCTTGGCACATAGTGAGCACTCAAAAAATGAAATGTGTTGAGTGAGAGAAGATGGAAGTATTGCCAGTGATAATATTTCAAATTTTAAAATAATACACACCCCAGAAGGTGAACAAACTCAAGTGCCTAGAGGGTAGGGAGGCAGCCCTGCAAGGAGTATACAAGTGTGAAGGAACAGGTATATTAACCAAAGTCACCTATGTGACTTTGTCACTACTTTATCACCACCAAGCAAAACACTTGCATGATTCCCATTCTCCTTTAAACATAACAACCACAAATATAGGCCCCAGAGGCCATTGGTTTACCACCACTGGGCTGAAGTTTTCACATGGGAACTGAGGTGAATTATCTTGTTTTATTTGGTACTATGTAGATTCTAGAGAAACCTCTATTTTGAAAATAAAAATTTCCAATACTTTCTTATAGTTTTGATTAGAACAAAGGCAAAATAAATCATTTGCATTATTTCTTTAAGAAATTATTATTATTATTTTTTAAAGATATTCTTCAAAACAGAGGAAAGGAGGATGATGTCCACATCATGGCAGAGTGAGTTTTCCCAGTAACCTCTCCCCTCCAATGTGCAACAAAAAAGGACATTCATACTCCAACAGAGGACACCCAAACACAACACAAAAAACGTTGGAGAGACCCATGCAGCCATACAACAGAGGGCAGAGAGGCTGGAGTCCCCCTCGGAGGAGATGGAACAGTGTAAGAGAAAACTTCACTCCCTCCCCTAAAGACTGCGGAGGCTTCTGAGAGGGAAGGAACAGGGGAGAGGATGTTTGTTCACAGGAACATCAAGTATTCTTGGTGGGCCCTTGCAGCCTAGAGGGAAGCTCTCTACCTGGGTGAAAGTTTTCACAGGGGGTCACCTTATCAAGCTAACATCCCAGGAGAGCAGATAGTGAGGGCAGAGGGAGAAAACCCCGAGAGCACACAGGAGAAACACCCCTCCCCCTACCCACCCAGACTGGTTCCACTGCCTGGGACCTCTGCTGAAGGCAGATGGCTCAGAATACACGGCTCTTGACCCCTACCCAGTGGCGATATGTGTAACTGTGACCAAATAACACGAGGATGTGTAAAAACAGAGCCACTCCTGCTAGCAATATCAAACATTATATTAGCTCTCCACACCTGAGAGAAAATGGCAAGTACCCAGAAATCAGTCCTAAGGACACAGAAATATGTAATCTAAATGACAAAGAATTCAAAATAGCTATTATAAAAAAACTCAACAAGTTAAAAGAGAATATAGAGAAACAATCCAATGAGTTCAGGAGCTACTTCACAAAAGAGATTGAAACTATAAAGAAGAATCAATCAGAAATATTAAAGATGAATGGGAGAAATAAGACAAAATATGGATTCCCTGAATGCTCGTGTGGACATCACAGAGGAGTGTATCAGCATAATTGAAGATAGACATGTTGAAATGCTCCATATAGGGGAGGAGAGAGAAATAAGACTAGAAAGAAATGAAGAAGTCTCTGAGAAATATCCAACTTAATTAGGAAATGCAACATAAGAATTATAGGTATTCAAGAAGGAGAACAGAAAGCTTGTTCGAAGAAATAATAGCAGAGAACTTCCCAAACCCAGGGAAGAAGATGGAAACCCATGTGGAAGAGGCTGTCAGATCTCCTAGATATGTCAATGCAAAAAGACCTACTGCAAGGCATATAGTAGTGAAACTGGAAAAAGTGAATGACAAAGAAAGAATACTCAGGGCAGCAAGGCAGAAGAAAATAACCTACAAAGGAACCCCTATCAGACTTTCAGCAGATTTCTCGGCAGAAACTTTACAGGCTATGAGAGACCTGAATAGCATATTCAAATCTTTGAAGGACAAAAACTTCCAGCCAAGAACAGTCTATCCAGCGAAAATATCCTTCAGATATGATGGAGAAATAAAAACTTTCCCAGACAAATATAAGCTAAGGGAGTTCATAGCCGTGAGACCCCACCTCCCACAAGAAATCCTCAAGAAGGCCCTCATACCTGAATAAAAGGGAGAAAGGGGTTACAAAGCACAGAGTAAGGATATAAATAGGTAGACACAATCAGAGCAGGATAGCAAATAATCAAATATAGCATTAAAGACAAAGGGAAGGAAAGCACCAAAAACAAAGATAATCTTGTCATTTTAACCACAAACTCATAACACAAGATGGAATAAGATGTGAGCAAAACACCTTAGGAGGGGAAGAGGAAAGGGACTGAATTGGTTTAGTCTAAGGAAATAAGAGGTCATCAGAAAAGGGACCATCTTATACACAAGATTTTGAATATAAACCTCATGGTAACCACCAAACAAAAAATCAGAACAGAGACACAAATAATAAATAAAGAGAAAACAAACAAACTCATCATAAAAAACTACATAACTGGTAGACTAAAATACACAGGACGAGAAACAAAGGAAATGCAGGAGAACTGGAAAACGAGTGATAAAATGGCAGCATTAAGCCCTCATATATCGACAATCACCCTAAATGTAAATGGATTGAATTTTCCAATAAAAAGACACAGAGTGGCAAGATAGATTAAAGAACAAGATCCAATAATATGCTGCCTCCAGGAAACACATCTCAGCTCCAATGACAAACACAGGCTCAGAGGGATGGGAGGCATGGAAGATGATACTCCAAGCTAATGGCAAACAAAAGAAAGCAGGTGTTGCCATACTTATATCAGACAAAGTAGACTTCAAGATAAGACAGGTAGGGGCTAGCCCAGTGGTGCAGCGGTTAAGTGTGCACATTCTGCTTCGGCGGCCCAGGGTTCCCCAGTTTAGGTCCCGGGTGCAGACAAGCCACTGTGTGGCAAGCCATGCTGTGGTAGGCATCCCACATATAAAGTAGAGGAAGATGGGCACGGATGTTAGCTCAGGGCCAGTCTTCCTCAGAGAAAAGAGGAGGATTGGCAGCAGTTAGCTCAGGGCTAATCTTCCTTGGGGGGCAAAAAAAAAAGATAAGACAGGTAAAGAGAGATGAAGAGGGGCATTATATAATGATCAAAGGAACACTCCATCATGAAGCAATAACACTTATAAATATCTATGCACCCAAGACAGGAGCAACAAAGTTCATAAAGCAACTATTAACAAACCTAAAAGAAGATATTAATAATAACACAATAATAGTAGGGGACTGCAACACTCCACTCACATTAATGGATGGATCATCCAGAAAGAAATCAACAAGGAAACAGTGGAATTAAATGAAAAGCTAGACCAGTTGGACTTAATAGACATATATAGAACATTCTATCCAAAAACAGCAGAATACACATTCGTCTCAAGTGTGCATGGGACATTCTCAAGGATAGACCATATGTTAGGAAACAAGGCAAGCCTCAATAAATTGAAGAAAATTGAAATAATAAGAAGCATCTTTTCTGATCACAATGCTATAAAGCTAGAAATTAATCACAAGAAAAAAGCTGAGAAAGGGACAAAGATGTGGAGACTAAACAACATGCTATTGAACAAGCAATGGATCATTGAAGAAATTAAAGGAGAAATCAAAAAATATCTGGAGACAAATAAAAATGAAAACGTACCATACCAACTCATATGGGATGCAGCAAAAGCCGTATTGAGAGGGAAATTCATAGCAATACAGGCTTGCCTTAACAAACAAGAAAATACCAAATAAGCAATCTCAAACTACACCTAACTGAATTAGAAAAAGAAGAACAAACAAAGCCCAAAGTCAGCAGAAGGAGAGAAATAATAAAAATCAGAGCAGAAACAAATGTTATTGAAACAAAAGAGGCAGTATAAAGGATCGATGAAGCAAGGAGCTGGTTCTTTGAGAAGATAAATAAAATTGACAAACCCTTAGCCAGACTTACAAAGAAAAAAAGAGAGAAAGCTCAGATAAATAAAATTAGAAATGAAAGAGGAGAAATTACAATGGATAACACAAAAATACAACAGATTATGAGGGAATACTATGAAAAACTATATGCCAACAAAATGGACAATCTAGAGGAAATGGATAAATTCTTAGACTTTTGCAACCTCCCAAAGCTGAATCAAGAAGAAATACAGAATCTGAATAGACCAATCACAAGTAAAGAGATTGAAACAATAATCAAAAGCATCCCAAAGAATAAAAGCCCAGGACCAGACGGCTTCCCTGGGGAATCCTACCAAACTTTCAGAGAGGATTTAATACCTGTCCTTCTCAAGCTATTCCAAAAAATTAGGGAAGATGGAAGCCTTCCTAACACATTCTATGAGGCCAACATCACTCTGATACCAAAGCCTGACAAGGACAACACCAAAAAGGAAAACTACAGGCCAACATCACTGATGAACATAGATGCAAAAATCCTCAACAAAATATTGGCAACCTGAATAGAGCAATACATCAAAAGGATCATACATCATGATCAAGTGGGATTTATACCAGCGACACAGGGATGGTTCAACATCTGCAAATCAATCAATGTGATACACTACATTAACAAAATGAGGAATAAAAATTACATGATCATCTCAATAGATTCAGAGAAAGCATTTGACAAGATCCAACAACCATTTATGATAAAAACTCAACAAAACGGGGATAGAAGGAAATTACCTCAACATAATAAAGGCCATATATGACAAACCCACAGCCAACATCATACACACTGGGCAAAAACTGAATGCCATCCCTCTGAGAACAGGAACAAGACAAGGATGCCCACTATCACCACTCTTATTCAACATAGTACTGGAGGTTTTGGCCAGAGCAATTAGGCAAGAGAAAGGAATCCAAATAGAAAGTGAAGAAGTGAAACTCTCACTGTTTGCAGATGACATGATCTTATATATAGAAACCCCTAAAGAATCCATTGGAAAAATATTAGAGATAATTAGCAACTATAGTAAAGTTGCGGGGTACAAAGTCAACTTACAAAAATCAGTTGCATTTCTGTACTTTAATAATGAACTTACAGAAAGAGAACTCAAGAATACAATTCCATTTACAATCGCAACAAAAAAAATACAGTACCTAGGAATAAATTTAACTAAGGAGGTGAAGGACTTATACAATGAAAACTATAAGACATTATTGAAAGAAATAGATAATGACATAAAGAGATGGAAAGAGATTCCATGCACATGGATTGGAAGAATAAATGTAGTGAAAATGTCCATTCTACCCAAAGCAATCTACAGATTCAATGCAATCCCAATCAGAATCCCAATGACACTCTTCGCAGAAATAGAAGAAAGAATCCTAAAATTCATATGAGTCAACCCAAGACCCCAAATTGCTAAAGCAATACTGAGAAAAAAGAACAAAGCTGGAAACATCACAATCCCTTACTTCAAAATGTACTACAAAGCCATAGTGATCAAAACAGCATGGTATTGATACAAAAACAGACACACAGATCAATGGAACAGAACTGAAAGTCCAGAAATAAAACTGCACATATACGGACAGTTCATCTTCAACAAAGGTGCCAAGAACATACAATGGAGAAAAGACAGTCTCTTCAATAAATGGTGTTGGGAAAACTGGACAGCCACATGCAAAAGAACGAAAGCAGACCATTATCTCACGCCATACACAAAAAGAAACTCAGAATGGATCAAAGACTTGAAGATAAGTCCTGAAATCATAAAACTCCTGGAAGATAAAATAGGTAGTACACTCTGACACTGAACTTAAAAGGATCTTTTCGAATACCATGTCTTCTCAGACAAGAGAAACAAAAGAAAAAATAAACAAGTGGGGATTCATCAGACTAAAGAGTTTCTGCAAGGCAAAAGACACTAGGATCAAAACAAAGAGACAATCCACCAATTTGGAGAAAATATTTGCAAATCATTTATCTGATAAGGGGTTAATCTCCATAATATATAAGAAACTCACACAACTGAACAACAAAAAAACAAACAGCCCAATCAAAGATGGGCAGAGGATATGAATAGACATTTTTCCAAAGAAGATATACAGATGGCCAAGAAACACATGAAAAGATGTTCAACATCACTAATCATCAGGGAAACGCAAATAAAAACTACATTAAGACACCACCTTACACCTGTTAAAATGGCTCTAATCACTAAGACTAAAAATAACAAATGTTGGAGAGGGTGTGGAGCAAAGGGAACCCTTATACACTGCAAACTGGTACAGCCACTATGGAAAACATTATGGAGATTCCTCAAAAACCTAAAAATAGAACTACCATATGGGTAGCCAGCTATCCCACTACTGGGTATCTACCCAAACAACTTGAAATCAACAATCCAAAGTAGCATATGCACCCCTATGTTCACTGCAGCACTATTCACAATAGCCAAGGCATGGAAACAATCCAAGTGCCCATTGACTGATGATTGGATAAAGAAGATGTGGTATATATATACAATAGAATACTATTCAGACATTAAAAAAAAGATGAAATCATCCCATTTGCAACAACATGGATGGACCTGGAGGGAATTATGCTGAGCAAAATAAGCCAGATTGGGAAACACAAACGCCAGATGACTTCACTCATATGTGGAATATAAACAAGTTCATGGATGAATAAAACAGTTCAGTGGTTACCAGGGGAAGGGAGATAGGAGTTGGCACAGGGGGTGAAGAAGAGCACTTATGTGGTGACAGACAAGAAATAATGTACAATTGAAATTTCACAATGATGTAGACTATCATGAACTCAAATTAAAAAAAAAGACAGAGGAAAAAAGGGCCTTTCTTTCCTCTTTCTATTTCAGCCTCACTTCCGTGGCATTGAGTGGAGGGTAATTCTATAACAGTAGAAATGTTGGAAAACTCTGGTGAGATAATGGCACCATTTTTGTGGTAAGTAAGCTTGTTACTGCACAAATGGGATTCTCCCACCTGACGTGAATTTAAAAAGCCAATTATTACAGCATCAGCTTTTGGGAAAAGAAATCAGCTTTATTGCTAGATGGATCTGCAAGGAGGCAGGAGGCATCAGCTCTCAGATCTGCCTCCCCAATCCAGGGCTTGGGGCAAAATTTATGGGATGAAGGGCGGGGCAGTCTGAAGCATGGAGAAAGATGATTGGATGTAAGGAGAAGTGAGGTAATTGATGATCTGCGCAAGCATAGTCAAACTTCATGGCTCTTGAGAGGATGCATGTTCACAAAAGGGTGGTGTTAGCATGACCTGAGGGTGGAGTTTTCAGCCCTTTGATGTCAATAAGGTCACTTATCAGGCATTTGCACAGGCCCACTTGATGGGTTGGTGGTATCAACTGGCCTGAACTGGACAAGGGGTATCAGTTCCTGAAAAACCACTCTTAACTACTCTTTTAATAAGATGGGGTCAGTTGAACTGGTCCTAGAGGGCCCATGGTTACAGCCTAATAAGAAGAACTAAAGAACTGTCCTTTTGATCTCCGGGTCTATAATAATTAAAGCATCCAGAATCTATTACCGTAAAACTGCCTTAATTCAGACGAATTAGAGAAGGAGGAAGAAGGGGACCTAGGGGTTATTAGAGAAAGCCCTAATCACACAATACTTTAGAGAAACGAAATATTATTATATTTAAGTACATTTTTGAAAAAACCATAATCTAACAGTATAAAGCACCCTCCTCCCAAGCAGCACTCTTCTTGAGCAGATGATGGAAATAGAACCAGATGAAGCAGACCTGGCCTTCAGTCTTATTTGATTTAGATTGCTGCGTGGTTGGTTTGCTTTGGTTCGAGTGGGGGTTTTTCATGTGTTTGGGTTTGGTTTTAGTTGAGCTATTTAAAAATTGAGAGATTTTGCACTAAATTCCAGATTTCTGGATTCTCTTGACAAGTGGGACCACCTGGCAACAAGAGAGCTGAAGAGTATCTGTCCTCACAGATGGGCTGTGCGCTCTCCAGGCCACGGTCCCCACCACTGCCCATTGCTCTCCCACAAACTCATCTTTACTTATTACCGTCACCTACTGGTGAGTCTTGGAATTGAGGGGATTAGCGCGAAGCTAAAATCTATTTGCCTTTCAATAACTAGTATTTGAATAAAGCCCACAAAAGAGTTTGCTTTTCAAAATAGGTTAAACATACCTCTTACAATCTTTTTTGACGAGGACTTGTTGATTTGTTCAATAAACCTTTGCAATAAACTAAGCATAAACTTTAGTTTTGCTCAAATTGAATGATGACAAGTTCTGAAGGGAAGAAAACCTAACTTTGTAAGGGTTTACAACATTAAGTGATCATAAGTGCTAAAGACACACGTGAAAGCAGCTTTGGAGGTTTTTAGACTTTGGGGGACAGCTCCCTTTGATTACCTGAGGATGGATGGGATCGGAGAAGCTCCAGAAAAGAATCAGTGATGGTTGCAGCAATAATTTACCAGAAAAGTGGACTCTGTCTTCAAAGGAGAGTCGTACAGCCACTGACACTGCTATTAGCCCTGATGGAAACACAATCAGAAGTGAAAATCTGCAGTGACTGCACAGAGAGAAGTGTTTTTAGGTTTTGCTTTTCTACATAGTCCCTGTTCCTTTCCGTTTTGATGAAACCTGAGTAAAAATATTCCACAGGGGACCAAGAGTTTTCTTAGAGTGCTCCTGTTCAATATGACAGCCAGCAGCCACATGTTGCTTACGTAGCACTTGAAACGTGGCTGGTCCAAATTGAGACGTACTTTTAGTCCAAAATAAACAGTAGACTCTGAAGATTTAGTAAGAAAAAAATGTTTTGGTTTTTTGTGAGCAAAGGGCCAATGTGGCAGAGGGTAGGAGGAAGAAAGAGGACAACCGCCACTCTCCAGGGTTCCGCTTCACACATTCCTACCTCCCCTGGCTGCTGAGCCCTTTAAAGGAGGTGTGTCCTCTCTTGGCCGGTAATCAGAGTGGCCAAGTGTCATGGGTGAGGGGGTGGGGTGGGAATGAAGTCAGCCTTGGGGGTCCAACAGGCCGGAGTCAAATCCAGATTCAACATTGCACCAGCTGGGTGACAGAGCCAGTCACTCTCTTGACTTGAGCTTTGGTCCTCTCCTTGTGAAGGAGAGACCACACTGCGTGTCCCACAGGGTTGTGGGAGGACACGTGACTGAGAGAAGGTGGGGAAAGCGCTGGTGGGTGCCTGCTCTCAGCAAATGGAAGCTGGCTTATTGAAATTGAGCGAGTTTGCAATTTTCCATATAAACGCAGCAGACTATTGCAACGCCATCACAAAAGGGCGTCACAGCCATTTCGTTCTCACCATAGATGACGGGATGCCACGAGACGCAGGTGATCATTTTCTCCGTTAGGTTATGAAGGTCGGTAAAGGACTGGTACTCTTTCAGGTGGGTATCGGTCTTGTCACCAAAGGTACCTTCTTCTTCTGCCAGGCATTTCCAGTCATCAATAAACGTGTTCATGATTTCATTTTGCTGCAGGGCTATTTCAACACTATTTTGTAAAAAAGGGGGAAGAAAGCAATTAAGATGTTGGATTTTAGTATTCAATGATAAGCCTTTCAGCAGCTCCTACTTCATTTATACCAAAAGAAAAAAGTATTCTCAGTTATATTTGGTAACTAATGATTAACCCCACGTGAAATAAATGACTGAGAAAAAATTCACGGCAGTGTGCTGCTGAGAACTTCTAAGAACTTGCTGTTCGCCTGCTAGGATGTGGCTAGCTGACAGCCTACAGCAGCTTCATGACCTGTCTCGGTCTTCAAGCCCAGGCTGTGCTCTCCCCAGGCCAAGGACGGAGGGTGACAGCTGCAGGGACTCCAGGCCTGGCCAGCTGTGCCTCATGGGGACTCCTCCACAGCCCGTGGTCACGCCGCAGCTCCCTGTTGGGTTGGCTGAGACTGTGTGAAGCTCTCCCGGTGCAATCCTGCTTCCCCTTCTCTTATTTTTCACAGTGTGACCCTCAGTAAAGCTCTACCCTGAACTTGGTCTCATTTGCTCCCTGAAACCCAAACTGACAGAAAAGGCAATTTTCTTAGCCATATTCAGTACCAAATGACAATATATACTAAATATTATACTAATATATAATTGGGATTGTATATATAGATAGATGTAAAATTCAGAACAACAAATAATAGATTCCTGAGGGGAGATTCAGAGTTTAGAAGTGTGTGTGTGTGTGTGCGTGTGTGAGAGTGTGTGTGGGCACGCACGCGGATGTGTGGTGGTGGTGGCGGCAGTGGTAGTGGTTTTAGCTGTCACAATGCTTGGGAGATGCTAACGTAATTAATTCCATTACTAAGCCTCCTGCAGTGCATGACACAGTCCCGAAAATGAAGAATTATCTTGTTGAAAATGCTAATATTGCTTCTTTAAGGGCGGCCCCAGTGGCCTAGTGGTTAAGTTTGGCATGCTCTGCTTCTGTGGCCTGGGTTCAGTCCCTGGGTGTGGACCTACCCCACTCTATTAGAGGTCATGCTGTGCTGGTGGCCCACGTACTAAAAAATAGAAGAAGATTGGCATGGATATTAGCTCAGGGTGAATCTTCCTCAAGAAAAAAATATACATATTGCTTCTTTAGGAAATAACCTGAGTGCTGGACTCATCTCTATAGTCTAGGGACCCTGGCTTGACAGGCTCCTGTCTTTTGTTTTTTAAAGATTTTATTTTTCCTTTTTCTCCCCAAAGCCCTCCGGTACATAGTTGTATATTTTTAGTTGTGGGTCCTTCTAGTTGTGGCATGTGGGATGTTGCCTCAGCGTGGCTTGATGAGCAGTGCCATGTCGTCACCTAGGATCTGAACCGGCGAAATCCCGGGCCGTGGAAGCAGAGCGTGCGAACTTAACCACTCAGCCATGGGGCCAGCCCAGAGAGGCTCCTGTCTTAAAAGTTACTATAAGTTACTATAATGTTTATTGTTCCTTTGTGTGCTAAGATTTGAAAGCTCAGCTCACTCTCAAAGCTTCAAGGAGCTTTCCCACAATCAGAATGCCACCCACGGTTTTATCCTAATGATTGAAAGTCCGGATAGCTTGGTTTTTTAAAAGGTGTAGTAAGCTGAAAGAGTGGTTCTCAATTATGAATTTCCTTAAATAAGAAAAAACTGCTTTATTTAGACACTTAAAACATAAACACTAAATATAATAACAGATACTCCTGAAAATGTAGTTAAACAAACGTGCCATTTAATACCTCTGTAATTAAGCCTTAACACTACCACTCACTGCTTAATTGAATACTCTTGGTTAAATTCTTCTTGTACTTCATCTTTCAAACTAGAAGCATTTCCTAGAAGCAGTAGCTTCAGCATGACCTGGAGCTGTCAGAAATGCAGAGTCCCAGGCTCCACCTCAGGCCTCCTGCGTCAGCACCTGCACTTTTACAAGATGCACGTGAAAGTCGGAATAACCCTGTGGAGGGTAGGTTCACACCCTGGAGACTTAAGGTTTTAATCCCGTTGCAAGCAGAAGGATTTGTTAGAATTTTCAAAATCTTATTTCTTTTCTGTTTCAGCCTGAATGAGAAAGGAGTTCCCAAGAGAGAAGGTAAAGACGGGGCCTTTGCTCTGATCCCCTTGTTCGTCCATCCCTCTCAGCCTGAACGGGGAACTAATTCGCAAGGGAGAAGTGACACCAGCGCCTCCTCTCTGGATTTCTGTTTCTTGATTTCCCTGCACCCCACCACGTGGCTCCTGAGAGTGAGGAACTGGAGGCTGGCAAAAGTATTGTCCGAGTTGAAGCCCGTGAGTATCATTGGTTTTTTTTAACCCTAAAATGAAAGCTTCTTTTTGCTTTGAGAACCCCATGGAAGTTTCTCGCTCTCCTCTCAATTTCCTTGTTTTGCAAATAATGCTTCCCTTAGATTCGTTCTGGATAAAATTCTATGAGAAAGAAAGAACTCATTTCGAAAAGGGCTCTTTTCTGGGGGGGAAAAAAAGGGCTTATATTAATTTCAAAAATTTAAATAAACTGTAAACAGTTTTAGAATGGGAAGCATGGCAATGACAACAAGGTTTTTGTTTTTTTGAGGAAGATTAACCCTGAGCTAACTACTGCCAGTCCTCCTCTTTTCTTGCTGAGGAAGCCTGGCCCTGAGCCAACATCCGTGCCCATCCTCCTCCACTTTATACATGGGATGCCTACCACAGCATGGTATGCCAAGCGGTGCCACGGCCGCACCCGGGATCCAAACCAACGAACCCGGGGCCGCGGAAGCAGAACGTGCACAGTTAACCGCTGCGCCACCGGGCCGGCCCCAAACACGGGTTTCTTCTTTATTTTTGATCAGTGCTATTGTGATTCCTGTACCAATTTTTCTCTTTCTTCTATAGTTCTGGCTTTTCCTTCACACATCTCAGGGAGAGAACTGTATTCCTCTCTCTCTCTAAGCATAGCAATTTAAGGGAAAGAATAAAAGCCCAGGACCTAAGATAATATATGATGTGGATAACTTAGAATTGGCTATAGGCCATTTACTCCCTGGAAATTGATGCTACGTAGATAGACTTCTCATTTTTAAAGTTCATATCAGGAAATTTTTTAATAATTACTTAATTTTGACATAGAGAAAAAGAAACCTTAGGTATTCTTGTTTCTTTCGCGTTGCCCACAAAGGAAAAACTACAGCATGCTTCCTGTGAGTGGGTGGCAAATAGTTAATGCACTCTCTTTGAATCTTGTAAAACTGATGAATTTTGAACCAGATTCTCTCTAGACATACCTATTTTCATGACATTTAATCCAGTTTGAAAGAACTAATGATGTGAAAAATAAAAAAGCTTAACTTTGGCTATCTATGAACTTGACCACCAAAATTTAATTATGGAAAGAAATGGAAACCAACTTATTGGGTACAACTGGCAAACCTGTCCATCACTGATTCTACTTCTCTGAACTCTGATATCCACTTGATGCGACCTTGTCAAGCTCTCTCTCTCTCTCATTTAGAAACACTAGAGTCCTAGTATCAGTGTAGGCGGTGTTTTGAAGACACTTCTCTTTCAGATCCAATAAGAGGGACAGCAACACAGGAATGAGGGATAAGGGTGACATATCCAAAAAGTACATCTGAATTGAATTCAGGTTCTCATTTACAAAGATTTTTTTTTTAGCTATCATCATCATAATGATCATCTTCAACATCCACATTATTCTCATCTTTGTAATCCTATAAAAGTCAACGAAGCTAAGAAGAGGAGTAAGGAGTGGAGAAAAAGACTTAAATAAGACAAATCATGGCAAATATATAATTGCTAATTTGCCATTAGGAAAACATCCTCACCCACTCAACTGTACACATCTTCCAGTCGACACTGTTTGGTGTGGCCCTAGCTTGGAAGGTCTAGGATGTTGCTTAGCAACAGAAGGGAAAGAAAGACTGAGAATCTGTAGAACGTGCCATATGCTCATGCATATCTGATAACTGTCTTCATACTTTCTATCTAGACACCATGTATGGAGTTGTTTTTTAAGACCTATTATTATAAGTAAACGTATATATTTTGTGTTTTATTTTTAAAATTTAATATATAATTTTTACCTTATGGATACATTGTTAAGAAAATCAGTCAAAGACTTTGCTTGTCCAAGTGTCTCTTTTTCCTCTTCTGAAAATTCTCTTGGATGATACTGCATAATAGCATTTTTGGGATATGTCCTAATATATTAAAAGAAAATTGAATACCAAAAATTAGATCAAAGAGAAGGAAAGATAGATCATGACAGGCCAAAAGTTTGTCTGTGACAATATTAGGATATTATTTTATATTTAAATTCTATACATTGAATTTTTTCTTTATCCTAGACAATTAATATTGATTGCTAGTCAAAGTATTTGAGTATTTCTGTCCAACATAATCAACAAAGTCTTATTTTTAAGAAACTTTATTTAGACATCATTGTAAACTTACAGAATAGTTGTAAGAAGGGTATAAGGAACTCCCATACACTCTTCAGCCATTTTCATCAATTATTAACATTTTGCCACGTTTGTTTGCCATTCTCTCTCTTCATTTCATTTAATCAGGGTTTCTTAACCAGTGCAATCCTGCCCCACCTCCACACCCTGAGGGCATTTGGAAATGTCTGGAAACTTTTTGGTTGTCATAACTGGGAAATGCTACTGGCATTTAGTGGGTAGAGCGAAGGGATGCTGTTAAACATCCTGCAGCACACAAGACAGCCCCCACAACAGAGGGGGGCCCAACGTGTCAGTAGTATTGAGGTTGAGAAACTCTGCTCTAAATACACAAAACTAGGAACAATTTACATTTTAGCAAAGATGGCAACATGATCTCTGGAAGAAAGCTTATTCCATACAGTCTGCAATCAGCGCTCACCTCCACACCTGAACATATCATGTTCCATTGTACCTCTGGGCTTTGTCAGTCTCACCCACTAGACGGGTGAGCTCCTTGGTCTTAGAGCATGAGGCTATGGAGAGGTCATACGGCATGGTCGTTAAGAGTGTGCACTTTGGTGACAGGCTGCCTGGTTTTGAAGCCTGCTTTGTTACTTACTAGCTTTGTGACTCTGAGCTAATTATTCAACACCCTTGTGCCTGTTTTTCCATCTCTAAGTGAAATTCTTAAAGTACCTAGTTCCTAGAGTCATTTTAAGGATTGAAGGTGCAATTAACATGCAATGCTTTTAAAACAGCGCCTAGCACATCCTAAGTGCTCAAAAAAAATTGTTTCATTTAACCAGTGTTTCCTGAATAAATGTCAGTAAAATATCTCTGTGAGAGGCAAATATATTAAATAGAGAGACATCAAACAGAAGGGTAAAGAGAGTTTTGTTTACATTTATTAAACAATTCATTCTTTTTTCCCTGCCTGGATCGGTATCCATAACAGAAGGCAAAGTGATGGAAAGAAAGGAACCAGAGAGACTCACGTTCAAATCTTAGCTTTACCTTTTAATGTCTATTCCACATTAGTGTCCTCTAGGTAGGATTAAGAAAGAGATTATGTGGCATCTGGTGGTTTCATCAAAGTAGCAACAACAAAGAGTTACTCTTCTTCTTTAAATGTGATTTGTTGTTTCTCAGCAAACCTATTCATTATTGCTTCAGATTTCAATTATGTTCCAAACATTGAGCTTTCATTTTCAGCCTCTCTTTGCCTCAGTTTCTTTATTTGTAAAATGGGGATAGTGTCTACCTCAGAGGGCGGTTATGAAGATTAACTGGGTTGACATGTGCAGAGTACGTACAAGAATGCCAAGGACATGGTCAGAACGCTGTAGGCATTTGCTTTCACTGCCATTACTCTTTGAATCTTATCTTTGATTTTTTTTCACTTCTTCTATCACAATCATATATCCCATCTTATCCACCTGAGATGAGCTACTCTTGCTAATTTCCTGATCTTATTAAGAAGGACCAGCATTCTCCCAGTCACCTAGATTTGAACAATTTGAGTTCTTTTTTATTATTTTTTCTAAAATATTTTATGGGTCAAGACCTGCCCTTAATTCTCATCTATTAATTCCATTTGCATAGAAACAATTGCCCATTGTTATCAGTCAACATTCATTGAGCACCTACTAAATGCAAGTCCTGTGGTTAGGGACCTAGTTGTTGGAAGTTCACTGTCCTTTTCTGAGTCTACCGCCTGAGTCTACGTTGGTTGACTCATTCTTGTCACTTTTCTGTAACTGGCAGGAACATAGAAGTCTCTGGCTGACTTGGCTTAGGAATCTGTCTCAAAATCTAAGTTTCTTAGTACTAATGTATCACCTCTTTCCTTCCTGTCTTGCTCCTACTTCTTGGTATTTACGGATCTGTGATGTCCTAATTCACTGCCAAGACTTGACCACCAATCCTTGTCTTTCTCTTCACCTCCTTTGGTTCTGGTCTGTCTGTTCATCTGCCTCCTTTGTTTCTGACCCATTTCTTATCCTGACCCTTGGTATCTATGTGTGTGTGTCCTGACTTTAACACTGCACTTTCATGGTTTCTGACTTGTTGATTTACACAGGTATGAAAAGCATGTTTTGTACTACAGTTCACACTCTGACCTCAATTCTCCGTGTCTCTGCCTCTCTCACTCTTCTCCTAATATTGAACTCAAGTCAGTCATCCATTCTTCACATTCTTCCTTAACTCAATTCCTCTTCTCCTCCTTTTCTTCCTCCATTCCTTTTTTCCCCTCCAATTAATAAATATGTGCCAGGACTGCCCTAGGAGCTTAGGATATAGAAGTAAACAAAATAGGCAAAGTTCCTGTCTCATGGAGCTTAAATTTTAAGTGTGTGTGTGTGGGGGGGTGGTGGTGAGGAGAAGCTGAGAGAAGAGAGACAATGACAAATACATGTCAAGTGATGGTAGTAGCATGAAGAAAAATAGAGTAAGAGATAGATAGTAATGAGGGTGGTTGCTTTTGTCTAGGATGTTGGGGATGCCTCATTCACGCAGAGAACTGAAGGAAGGAGGGAATAAGCCCTAAAGATATCTGAGGGAAGAGCAGCCTATGTAAAGGAACTTAGTGTAAGCATGAACACATTAGGTATGAGCATGCTTGGTGAATTCAAGGAACAAGGAAGCCAGTGTGGCTGGAATGGATGAGCCAGGGGAATTGTAGGAGATGAGGGAAGAGGGAAAAGGGGATCCAGATCATATGAAGCCTTGCAGGTTCCTTCAGGATGGGAGGCCATTGGAGAGTTTGATCAGTGACGTGATCTGACTTTCATTTTAGCAAGATCACTCTGGATCTTCCATGGAGAACAGAATGTAGGAGGGAAAGGATGCATAAAGGAAGCCCAATAGAAAAAAAGTTGTTTTGGGGCATTTTAAATTTGAGAGCCCTATTAGACATCCAAGGAGGTAGATGAGTAAATGAGTGTAAAGTTCAGGGGAGAGATTGAGGTTGAAGGCATAGATTTGGGAGCCATCAACAAACAGATAACAGGTAACGTCATAGGACTGGATAAATTCACCCAGGGATTAAGTGTAGTTAGAGGAAAGATCAAAAGGAGCTAGCCTTGGGATTCTCTAATATTTAGGAGTTGAGAAGAGGCGGATCTAGTAAAAGAGACTGAAAAGGAACTGCCAGTGAGTTAGGAGGGGTATCATGAGTGTTGTCCATAAGCCAAGAAGACATGTGTTATAAGAAGGAGAAATGGTTAACCATGTTAAATACTGCTGAGAAGGGGAGAAAGGAGATCTGAAAATTGGATTAGAAAATTAGACTACTGGAGGTTTTGGTGACCTTGTTAAGACTGGCGTAGGCTCAAGACAGAATAGTAGAAGAGAAAGCGGAACTAAAAAGTGTGGATAATCGCTGTGAGGAGTTTTGTTGTAAAGACAAGCAGAGAAATTAGGGAAGAGCTGGAGAGGTCAAGAAAGTTCGTTCTTGTTTATTTGTTTTAATGATGGGAGTTACAGCACTTTGTATTTGCACATCTCCTTTCCACCTTTTCCTCTCGGTCTGCTGCCACCACTTTACTTTAGACACTGGTCACATTTTACCTGGTTTAACAACAGCAGACTCCTACTTAGTCAATCTCCTCAACTCCAAGCTTTTTTTCACTGCTCTTCAATACATACTGCCCGGTTCATCTTATTTTAATAGCCTTACCACCCTGTCTCTCTCTCTCTTTCTTGCTTCAGAACTTGCCAAAGTTCCCTACTGTCTGCCGCAGAAAACCCATTTCTCTGTCTACCTCTGCCACTCCCTCCGTTCTACCCAGGCAGGTCTCCTCGTGGTCCATGCAAACTCTGTTCTTCCCACTCCCTTGAACTGTTCAGGTCATTTTAATAATAGGGGCTGTTTCCCTTTCTCTATGCCCCAAATCATATTCAACATTTGTGGCTTATCTTCTATAAATCTAAAATTATTTCAAAATGAAAAGCTTTTTTTAAAATCCTGACAAAAAATGTATGGCTTAGCTAAACACATCTTCACACTTATACAACATTCAAAGCCTGGCTCAAGTCCTCAAAGCAGTCCCTTGGCAATCCATTTCACACCAATTCATTCACTTGATAAATTTTAATTAAGAGCGTTGTGTATAATTATATGGTTTATAGCCTCAAAGTGTTCTGGACCCCAGGCAGACAAACAGGTAAGCAAATGAGTGCAATATGGGCTGACAGTGCCATGATAAAGATAGCTCTAAGCTCTAGCGAGGACACAGAGGAGCGGGTGATCAACTCTATCTGGCGTTTCCAGGAAATCACAGAGGAGGGGGCACTGAACTGAAACTTAAAGCGTGAAGAGGAGTCCCCCAGGTGGACAAGGCAGTGACAGGCATTTGATGCAGAGGAACAGCATGGGCAAAGGCAGAAAGATGCAGAAAAGCAGGTATTCTGGAAGCTGGAAGCAGCTCTGGGGCTAGAGCACAGAGGGCTTGGCTGGGAACAGGGGGGACAAGGCTGGAGAGGCAGACAGTGCCTCCTCATGGAGGAACGAGGCCCTTATATGCCATCCCAAGGGCTCTGGATGTGATGGGGTGCCAAAGAAGACACCTAGGCAGTGGAGTAACACAACCTGATTTGATATGTAAGAATGATCCTTCAAGTGGTAGAACAGCGCAGTTAGACGCCAACGGTAATATTCCAGGCAGAGGTGACCGGGCCCCTTCTCTGAAAGCAGTACGGTAAGTATGAGCAGCATCCATCATTCTTCCACTTCACAGTCTTTACAGTCTTATTTACTTGTATCTCATTTTCCTATTAAGATATTTTTGTGAGGAAGATTGGCCCTGAGCTAACATCTTTTGCCAGTCCTCCTCTTTTTGCTTGAGGAAGATTGTCGCTGAGCTAACATGTGTTCCAATCTTCCTCTATTTTATGTGGGATGCCGCCACAGTGTGGCCTAACAGTGGTGCTAGGTCCACGCCTGGGATCCGGACTTGTGAACCCCAGGCCACCAAAGCGCAGTGCGGGAACTTAACCACTATGCCACCTGGCCGGCCCGTATTAAGATCTTAAAAGACATTGTTGAGTGTGATTAGATCTTTCTCAATTGAATTATTCTGTGGAGCTCTATGTCATCATTGTCAATCTATTTCTATTTATTATACAGATCTCTCAAAATAATCATGGACAGTGCTAGATTTTACTGTAATTACCTTTGAAAACACATAAACCCATCACAAACTTACCATCTTGTCTGAGTACTTATGTCCTTGACTTCGGGGACTACTTGCATGCCAATATCTTTCTCAAGTTGCCTAAGGGTAAAATTTTTATCCGGGTAGGCTGTACATTCAATATAGGCATCTTTTACACTGGAAGCATTCTGGTCACTGAACTTAATTGGTGCACCAAATTGATGCCGTTTTCGAGAAATCATATATGTAATCTGTAACATATGTAAGGAGTAAAGAAAACATAATCAAGTCCCTGGAGAAAAATGGATGTTGGGTAGACAATGCCAGTGCTTTGCCCAGATCCTCTCAGATCTCTGTGTCTGCTATGTTTGCCTCCCTCCAGCTTCGTGTGCCTTCGGTTCCCGTGGCCACCACCCACTGCTTTTCCATGGAGGACTGCTCTGGGGCTACCCGGACAACTTTGCCCGCAGGTACAAGGAACAGGAAGTGACTGGCAGTTTACGTCTTGATCAACGATGGGCTGGTTGGAGACATCCGTAAGCCCATCTCCTTTGCTGCTGTTTGGGACAGCTCTGAGACATAATGTACACCTCAGAGTTCCCCTAGGGGTTCAGGCTGCAGATGCCTCTGCCAGAATTGTGCCTGAGGTTGCACCCTCGCGGGGCTTCCGCCACGTGTCTGTCCTGCTGCTTTTCCTATTCTCTTAAGGAGCACTTTCATAATAAATCACTTGCACATAATGGCTTCTCTCAGGAGCTGTTCTGCCACTGTCAGTTTCCTAGGGCTGCTGTGAACAAGTACCACAAACTGGCTGGCTTCCAACAACAGAACTTTATCCTCTCACAGCTGTGGAAGCTGGGCCTGTGAGCTAAGGTGTGGGAGGGCTGATTCATTCTCAGGGCTCTGAGGGAGAGTCTGTTCCCTGCCTCTCTTGTGGCTTCTGGCGATGGCCAGCAGTGCTTGGCTTGTAGATACACCACTCCAGTCTCTGCCTCCTTCTTGACATGGTGCTCGCCCTGTGTCTCTGTCTTCACACAGCTGTCTTCTTATAAGGACCCCAGTAATTGGTTAAAGCCCCCCCTATTTCCTAATAGGGTCACATTCTGACGTACTGGGGGTTAGGACTTCAGCATATCTTTTTGGGGAGACACAATTCAACCCATAACACCCACCTAAAACAATGACCATTCTTCTATCAAAAGAAAAACCATATCCCCATAGCAGATATAGCAAACCTTATGGATCCCTCAGGAATAAGTGATGTTCAGCTACAGGGAGGTAATGACTGGAGATCATATTCAAGCCTCTGACCTTCTTTGTAGATTCCTTAACCGATTCTTCCTCAATTTCTTTTTCACTGCCCAAAGAAACCCATGGTTTTGAGATAGGTGCTTTATAAATACATATTTCTTCAGGAATGTGCTCTTTATATTCCTCCTGTTCTTCTGGTATTTCTGGGGCCTAGAGTAAAAGAAATAGCCTTCTAAAATATATGGCCAAATTTAGTTTATAGCTATATGTGTATATTTTACAATAAACTTTACTTTTATGTAAATTCATTAAGCCCTTCCTTATTACTGTTGTTCTTTGTTGGTTCATGCTTTTCAATTATGAGAAAGAAACTCAGCAAAAAAAGGAAGGATGAAGAACAAAAAAGAAAGAAATCAAGGATAAAGAAAGAAGATGAAAGAAGAAAAAGATGAGAGGAAAAAGGAAAAGATCAGTGATAAGTAAAGAGCATTTACTACATATCTTTATAAATATGGGATGCTAAAACTTATAGAAAATATAGAACTAACTTTCTCTGATTTAATTAACTATTCATTGATAAGAGGATTATATATATGAGTAAATATGATATCCACTAAAGAATAAGCAGTGGATTTTTTTCTTGGTGAGGAAGATTGGCCCTGAGTTAACATCTATTGCCAATCTTCCTCTTTTTGCTTGAGGAAGGTTGTTGCTGAGCTAACATCTGTGCCAATCTTCCTCTATTTTGTATGTGGGATGCTGCCATAGCATGGCTTGATTTGCGGTATGTAGGTTTGTGCCCAGGATCAGAACCCATGAACCCCAGGCCACCAAAGCAGAGCACGTGAACTTAACCACTATGCTATTGGGCTGGCCCCAATAAGCAGTGAATGTTTTTAAACCAAGGTGTCCACAGGAGATAGGTAGATAGATATGGATATAGATATAGATATACAGTTATTGATGGCTACTTTATTTGTAATACTAAGAAAATGGGCAAGCACGTAAGTATCAATAGGGGAATGGGTTGATACATTGTGGTATAATCATAAAATAAAATCCCATAAAACAGTTGCAATTAACAGTCTTGATCTTCATATATATGATAATATATGGTATTCTAAATGTATCAACATGGACAGATCCTAGAATTTGATAATTCAGTGAAAAACAAAAGTTGCAGAACAATTTGTATGATATAATTTTATGTGAGTTTTAAATTAATACAACAATGAAATACATTATTTGTGGAGCCTAGATCATATGGTAGAAGTATAAAACCATTGACAGGAAGAATATATAACATCTTCAAAATAATGCTTCCTTATAGACAGGAGTGAGGTTGGAATTAGGGAGGATACAAGAGAGAGTGGAACATTATTTGTTATATTTTATTTCTTTTAAAAAAATTGTGGTGTAAATATGATAAAATATTAATATTTGTTAATTCTGGGTCGTGATTGTATGGATGTTTGTTATACTATTTGTACTTTTCTGTACACTTGAAATATTTCACCATAATGAAAAAATTAAAAACACAGAGAAAAACAACCATGAAAATAAAATTGAAAATGTTAAGGCTCAGCGAAAGCTTATTATTAATTTTTATTTTATTGAGGTCATAATGGTTTATAACATTGTGAAATTTCAGTTATACATTATTATTTGTTAGTCACCATGTATATGTGCCCCTTATGCCCACCCCCTAACCACTTTCTCCTCTGGTAACCACTAAACTGTTCTCTTTGCCCATGTGTTTATCTCCCACATATGCGTGAGATCATGTGGTGTTTGTCTTTCTCTGTCTGGTTTATTTCACTTAATACCATACCCTTAAGATCCATCCATGCTGTTGCAAATGGGATGATTTCTCTTTGTTTATGGCTGAGTAGTATTCCATTGTGTATATATATCATATCTTGTTTATCCAATCATCAGTCGATGGGTACTTGTGTTGCTTCCACGTCTTGGCTATTGTGAATAATGCTGCAATGAACATAGCGGTGCATAAGTCTCTTTGAATTGTTGATTTCAAGTTCTTTAGATAAGTACCTGGTAGTGGGATAGCTGGGTCATATGATATTTCCATTTTTAATTTTTTGAGAAATCTCCATACTGTTTTCCATAGTGGCTGCACCAGTTTGCTTTCCCACCAGCCATGTATGAGGGTTCCCTTTTCTCCACATCGTATCCAACATTTGTTGCTTTTTGTCTTGGTAATTATAGCCATTCTAACAGTTGTAAGGTGGTATCTTAGTGTAGTTTTGATTTGCATTTCCCTAGTGATTAGTGATGTTGAACATCTTTTCATGTGCCTCTTGGCCACCTGTATATCTTCTTTGGGAAAATGTCTGTTCATATCCTCTGCCCATTTTCTAATTGTGTTGTTTTTCTTGTTGTTGTTGAGTTTTATGAGTTCTTTATACATTTTGGAGAGTAACCCCTTGTCATATATATCATTTTCAAGCATTTTCTCCCAGTTGGTGGGTTGTCTTTTCATTTCTACCCTAGTTTCCTTTGCCTTGCAGAAGCTCTTTAGTCTGACGAAGTCTCATTTGTTTATTTTTTCTTTTGTTCACCTTGCCTGAGTAGACATTGTATTAAAAAAGATCCTTCTAAGACTGATGTCAATGAGTGTACTGCCTATATTTTCTTCTACAAATTTTATGGTTTCAGGTCTTACCTTCAAGTCTTTAACCCAGTTTGAGTTAATTTTAGTGTACAGTGAAAGATAATGGTCTACTTTCATTCTTTGCATGTGGCTGTCCAGTTTTCCCAACACCGTTTACTGAAGAGACTTTCCTTTCTCCATTGTATGTCCTTGGCTCCTTTGTCGAAGATTAGTCGTCCATAGATGTGTGATTCTATTTCTGGGCTTTCAATTCTGTTCATTGATCAGTGTGTCTGTTTTTGTTCCAGTACCATACTATTTTGATTACTATCACTTTGTTGTATACATTGAAGTCTGAGATTGTGATGCCTCCAGCTTTGTTCTTTTTTTATTTTATTTTATTTTTAATTTTAAGAGTTTATTAGAGCAAAAATCCATTGGAATTGAGAAGGGTCAAACTAGAATTGTTAGGAGCACTCCACTGACAAGAGCCAGGGGAAAGACTTACACGTATAGAGAAAGGGCAGAGGCAAAGAAAGTAAATTATTTGATTGGTTATAGCTCAAAGCTTAGTTGGCTGTTTGTGATTGATTGTCCTTACTGCTTTTTTAAAAAAAATTTTGGGTGTACATCATTATATTCCCATTTCTGTGTAGATTACATCATGTTCACCACCCAAAGACCAAGTACAATCCATTACCATACACATGTGCCTAGTCACCCCTTTCACCCTCTGCCCTCCCCCTGCCCCTCTGCTAACCACCAATCCAATCTCTGTCTCTATGTGTTTGTTTGTTGTTGATTTTATCTTCTACTTATGAGTGAGATCATACAGTATTTCACTTTCTCTCTCTGACTTATTTTAATTACTATAATATCCTCAAGGTGCATCTATGTTGTCACAAATGGCAAGATTTCATCCTTTTTATGGCTGAGTGATATTCCATTGTGTATATACACCATATTTTCTGTATCCATTCATCCCTTGATGGACATTTAGGTTGCTTCCAAGTCTTGGCTATTGTGAATAATGCTGCAATGCACATAGGGGTGCAAATATCTTTACACATTCATGTTTTCATGTTCTTTGGATAAATACCCAGCAGTGGAATAGCTGGATCCTATGGTATTTCTATTCTTAAGTTTTTGAGGGATCTCCAGACTGTTTTCCATAGTGGCTGCACCAGTTTGCACTCTCACTAGCAGTGTATGAGAGTTCCCTTTTCTCCATATCCTCTCCAACACTTATTTCCTGTCTTGTTAATTATAACCATGATGGGAGTGAGGTGATAGCTCATTGTAGTTTTGATTTGCATTTCCCTGATAGTTAATGATACTGAACATCTTTTCATGTGCCTGTTGGCCATCTGTATATCTTCTTTAAAGAATTGTCTGTTCAGATCTTTTGCCCATTTTTTAATTGGGTTGTTAGTTTTTTTGCTGTTGAGATATATGAATCCTTTGCATATTTTGTATATTAACCTCTTATCAGATGTATGATTTGCAAATATCTTCTCCCAATTTTTAGGTTGTCTTTTCGTCTTGTTGATGGTTTCCTTTGCTGTGCAGAGGCTTTTTAGTTTGATGTAGTCCCATTTGTTTATTTTTTCTGTTGTTTCCCTTGCCCAGTCAGACATCATACTTGAAAATATGCTGCTAAGACTGGTGTCGAAGAGTGTACTGCCTATGTTTTCTTCTAGAGGTTTAATGGTTTCAGGTCTTACACTCACATCTTTAATCCATTTTGAGTTAATTTTTGTGTATGGTGTAAGATAATAGTCTACTTTCATTCTTTGCATGTGGCTGTCCAGTTTTCCCAACACCATATGCTGAAGAGACTTTCCTGTCTCCATTGTATGTTCTTGGCTCCATTGTCAAAAATTAGCTGTCCGTGGATGTGTGGGTTTATTTATGGGCTCTTGATTCTGTTCCATTGATGTGTGTCTTTTTTTGTGCCAGTACTACGCTCTTTTGATTAGTATAGCTTTGTAGTATATTTTGAAATCAGAGTGTGATACCTCCAGCTTTCTGCTTTTTTCTCAGGATTCTTTTGGGTATTTGGGGTCTTTTGTTGTTCCATATAAATTTTAGAATTCTTTGTTCTATTTCTGTGAAAAATGTTGTTGGAACTTTGATAGGGATTGCACTGAATCTGTAGATTGCTTTAGGAAGCACGGACATTTTAACTACGTTAATTCTTCCAATCCAAGAGCACGGCATATCTTTCCATTTCTTTGTGTTGTCTTCAATTTCTTTCAACAATGTTTTATAGTTTGCAGTGTATAGGTCTTTCACCTCTTTGGTTAAATTTATTCCTAGGTATTTTATTCTTTTTGTTGCAATTGTAAATGGGATTGTAGTCTTAATTTTTCTTTCTGCTACTTTGTTGTTAGTGTATAGAAACACAACTGATTTTTGTATGTTGATTTTGTATCCTTCAAATTTACCATATTCATTTATTATTCCTAAAAGTTTTTTGGTGGATTCTTTAGGGTTTTATATATATAAAATCATGTCATCTGCAAATCGTGACAGTTTCACTTCTTCCTTTCTGATTTGGATCCCTTTTATTTCTTTTTCTTGCCTGATTTCCAATACTATGTTAAATAAGAGTGGTGAAAGTGGGCATCCTTGTCTGGTTCCTGTTATTAGAAAGATAGCTTTCAGTTTTTCTTCATAGAGAATGATATTAGCTGTGGGTTTGTCATATATGGCTTTTATTACATTGAGGTACTTTCCTTCTATAATCATTTTATTCAGAGTTTTTATCATAAATGGATGCTGTGATCTTGTCATATGCTTTCTCTGCATCCAGATGATCATGTGATTTTTATTTTTCATTTTTTTAATGTGGTGTATCACATTGATTGATTTGCAGATGTTGAACCATCTCTGCATCCCTGGAATAAATCCCACTTGATCATGGTGCATGATCTTTTTAATGTACTGTTGTATTCGATTTGCTAGTATTTTGTTGAGGATTTTTGCATCAATGTTCATCAGTGATATTGGCCTGTAATTTTTTTGTGTGTTGTTGTTGCCTGGTTTTGGTATCAGGGTAATGTTGGCTTTGTAGAGTGAGTTAGGAAGCTACCCCTCCTCTTCAATTTTTTGGAAGAGTTTGAGAAGGATAGGTATTAAGTCTTCTTTGAATGTTTGGTAGAATTCACCACAGAAGCTGTCTGGTCCTGGACTTTTATTTTTTGGGAGTTTTTTGATTACTATTTCAATCTCTTTACTTATAATTGGTCTATGCAGATTCTCTATTTCTTCTTGATTCAGTTTTGGAAAGTTGTATGATTCTAAGAATTTATCATTTCTTCTAAATTGCCCAATTTGTTGGCATATAATTTTTCATAGTATTCTCTTATAATCCTTGTATCTCTGTGGTATCCATTGTAATTTCTCCTCTTTCATTTCTAATTTATTTATTTGAGCCTTCTCTTTTTTTCTTAGTGAGTCTGGCTAAGGGTTTGTCAATTTTGATTATCTTCTCAAAGAACCAGGTCTTAATTTCATTGATCCTTTTTGGGTTTTTTGTTTCTATTTCATTTATTTCTGTTCTAATTTTTATTATTTCCCTCTTTCTGCTGACTTTGGGCTTTGTTTGTTCTTCTTTTTCTAGTTCTGTTGGGTATAGTTTAAGATTACTTTTTTTGAGATTTTTTCCTCTTTGTTAAGGTGGGCTGTATTACTATGAATTTCCCTCTTAGGATCACTTTTGCTGCATCTCCACTTTGTTAGGGATAGATCATAAGAAGGTGTAGGCAAATAAGAAATACCACTCTGGCTTCATGTGTTGGGGAGTGCTGAGGGGGTTAGCTGCAGTCGTCTGGTCTCCTACGAGGTCAGGTGAGAAAAAAACTAAGATAAGTAAGTGGGCCTGTATTGCTATGAATTTCCCTCTTAGGACCACTTTTGCTGCATCCCATATGAGTTGGTATGGTGTATTTTCATTTTCATTTGTCTCCATATATTTTTTGATTTCTTCTTTAATTTCTTCATTGATCTATTGGTTGTTCAGTAGCATGGTGCTGAGTCCCATATATTTGTCACTTCCCCAGCTTTTTTTCTTGTAGTTTATTTCTAGTTTCATAGCACTATGTTTGGAAAAGATGCTTGATATGATTTCAATCTTCTTAAATTTATTGAGGCTTGCCTTCTTTCCCAACATAGAGTCTATCTTTGAGAATGTTCCATGTGCACTTGAGAAGAATGTGTACTCTGCTGATTTCGGATGGAGTGTTCTATATATATTTATTAAGTCCATCTAGTCTAGTTTTTCATTTAATTCCACTATTTCCTTGTTGACTTTCTGTCTGGATGGCCTATCCATTGATGTAAGTAGGGTGTTGTGTTGTTTACTACTATTATTGTGTTGTTGTTAATTTCCCCATTTAGGTCTGTTAATAGTTGCCTTATGTACTTTGGTGCTCGTGTGTTAGATGTGTACATATTTATAAATGTTATGCCTTCTTGGTGGAGTGTCCCTTTTATCATTATATACTACCCCTCTTTGTCTCTCATTGCCTTTTTTTATATTGCAGTCTACTTTGTCTGGTATAAGTATGGCAACACCAGCTTTATTTTGTTTGTCCTTAGCTTGTAATATTGTCTTCCTTCCCTTCACTCTGAGTGTGTGTGTTTGTCTGTAGAGCTGAGATGTATTTCCTGGAGGCAGCATATTGTTGGGTCTTGTTTTTTTAATCCATCTAGCCACTCTGTATCTTTTTTTTTAAAGATTGGTACCTGAGCTAACAACTGTTACCAATCTTTTTTTCTTTTCTGCTTTATCTCCCCCAATTCCCCTGGTACACAGTTGTATATCTTAGTTGCAGGTCTTTCTAGTTGTGGTATGTGGGATGCTGCCTCACTGTGGCCTGACAAGCAGTGCCATGTCCGCGCCCAGGATCTGAACTGGCAAAACCCTGGGCTGCTGCAGTGGAGTGTGCTCACTTAACCACTTGGCCACGGGGCCAGCCCCAACACCCTGTGTATTTTGATGGGAGAATTCAGCCCATTTACATTTAGACTGATTATTGATATATGAGGGCTTAATACTGCTGTTTATCACTTGTTTTCTGGTTGTTCTGTATTTCCCTTGTTTCTCGTCCTGTGTATTTCTGATTGTCAATTCAATTTGGTGATTCTCTATGATGGTTTTCTCAGTTTTACCTTCATCGTTTGTGTCTCTGACTTTTTCTTTATTAGGTTTGTATAAAAGTTCTCACAAATCTCATGAGGGTTGTATAAAAGATCTCATAAATGTATTTTCTGATAGTTTCTTATTTCCTTAGTCTAAGCAGATTCCATCCCTTTCCTCTTCCCTAAGTTATTGTTGTGACAACTTATTCTGTTTTGTGTTGTGAGTTTGTGATTAAAATGAAGTGATTATAGTTATTTCTGATGCTGTCCTTCCCTTTATCTTTAATGTTATAATTAAGTATTTGCTAACCTGTTCTGATAGAGAGCTGCAATTTTCTGATTTTATCTGTCTATTTATCTCCTTGCTCAAGACTTTGTAAACCCTTCTTTTTATTCAGGCATGAGGGCCTTGTTGATCATTTCTGTTGGAGGGAGCGGGTTTCTTGTGGTGATGAGCTCCCTCAGCTTTTGTTTATCTGGGAAAGTTATTTTTCTCCATCATATTTAAAGGATAGTTTCCCTGGATAGAGTATTCTTGGCTGAAAGTTTTTGTCTTTCAGAATTTTGCATATATCATTCCACTCTTTCCTAGCCTGTAAGGTTTCTGCTGGGAAATCCACTGAAAGCCTGATAGAGATTGATTTGTAAGTTATTTTTTCCTGCCTGCTGCCCTTAATATTTTTTCTTTGTCATTGACTTTTGCTGGCTTTACTACTATATGCCTTGGAGAAGGTCTTTTTACATTGATGTAATTAGGAGTTCTATTAGCTTAATTTACATGAAATTCAAGCTCCTTCCCCAGATTTGGGAAGTTCTCAGCTATTATTTCTTTGAACAAGCTTTCTGTTCCTTTCTCCCTCACTTCTCCCTCTAGAAGAGCTATAATCCTTATATTGCATTTCCTAATTGAGTTGGATATTTCTCAGACAATTTCTTCATTTTTTTTTTAGTCTTAGTTCTCTCTCCTCCTCCATCTGTAGCATTTCTATATTTCTGTCCTCTAAATTACTAATTCTGTCCTCCATAGTATCAACTCTGTTTTTTAAGGATTCCAGATTTTTCTTTATCTCATTTATTGTGTTTTTCATCTCCAACATTTCTGACTGGCTTTTTTTTATAGTTTCATCTCTTTTGTGAAGAATTCACTCTGTTCATTAATTTTATTCCTGAGATCATTGAACTGTCTTTCTGAGGTTTCTTGTAACTCATTGGGTTTCTTTATGATAACTATTTTGAATTCTCTGTCATTTAGATTGTAAATTTCTGTGACTTCAGGATTGATTTCTGGGTACTTGTCATTTCCCTTCTGATCTGGAGTGTTAATAAACTTCTTCATGCTATTTGATGGGGTGGACTTTTGCCATTGCATGGTGGTAGTATCTGGTTGCAGATTCCACCTGCCACCACTGGGAGTAGGGGCAGGAGCTGTGTTTTATGAGCCCACTGTGACCTCTGACAGATGTGCCTGTCTCTTGGAAGCTGTGCTGACAGGACCCATCTGCATTTTCCCAGTGGCCACTGCTGCTTTACATACATAAGAGCAGGCACTCTGGTGGGGATCCTCTGCTCTGGGCAACCAGCAGAGCTAGTGCACCAGGTTGGGGTGGGGAAGGGTGCTTTCTTTCATGTGCTCAATCCTGCGTGCTCTCAGTCTGCACTCACTGTCTGCCCACCTGGGCTGCTCAGCTTGGTGTGGACATCCTCTCAATTGTTTAGCTGCCTCAGTGTGGAGCATTCCTGCAGGCTAGGCAGCAACTCTGAGAGCGCAAGCATTCCCACAGAGGGTTGCCTTTTCCCCCTTCTCCTTTCAGAATCACATGCTGGCTGCCACAAGAGGTCTTGTGCACTAGATCTCTGTCACTTGGGAGGGAGAGGAGATCTGCTTACTTCCTTCCACTGCCTCCTGGGGGGGCCCAGTACCCCCACCTTCAGACATATGGCTGTGTGGACATCTCAGACATCTATTGTGTTGTGTGAATGTCATCTGTTGGTTTATGAATGCCCTTGTCATTGTATCTTAGTGGGGAGAGACTAAAGGAAAAGCTCACTTGGCCATGATGCTGACATCACTCTTGAAAGATTTTTTTAATTTATGAAGTGTTAGATATTTGAAAATTCTATGGCTTTCCTTTATTTTTCTTGCTTATTGGACAACCATGCAAACTCCTCTATCTCCCTCAATTTGACCAAACCTCCCCATGTGGCCTCCAGATTGGAAGGCAAGTCTCAGAAATCTGTCACCTTTCATGACCACTTTGAATACAACACCCCAGAGCCAGCCCTGATGACCTAGTGGTTAATGTTTGGTGCACTCTGCTTCAGCAGCCCAGGTTTGGTTCCCAGGCATGGAACCACACCACAGTCAGTAGCCATGCTGTGGTGATGGCTCACATAGAAGAACCAGAAGAACTTTCAACTATACACAGTTATATACTGGGGCTTTGGGGAGGAGAAAAAAGGGGAAGGGGAAGCTTGGCTACAGATTTTAGCTCAGGGTGAATTCTCCTCTGCAAAAACAAAAAAGAATGAATGAATAAAATACCCCAGAGGTGAAGTGATTTCCTTTCCTTGGAAACTACCATTCTTTTATTTTCAGCTTATCATTGACACGCCTCTCCCTCAGTTGACCACTGACCAAGTCATGCTTTAAACATTTTGCTTTTAAATAATGATAGCAAACATTTATGGAGCATCTAGCTTTGTGCCAGGCACCATACAAAGGGCTTTACCTGTATTAGCCCATTTAATCTTCACAACAGCCCTGTAAATGGACACTATTTGTGCCACCATTTTGCAGATGAGAGGTTCAGTAACTTACCCAAAGTCATGGAGATGGCAAGAGAAGAACCAGGAATATGGGCCAACGAGTGGGAAGCTGTGGTACTCCAGATTCCCTGTTTCCACCCTCATTAGTTAAGTGAAATGCAAATAAGTAGAGTGCAGTCCTCCTGCAATCCCAAAATCTGGGGATGTTCAAGTCCCTTATAAAAAATGGCACAGTATTTGCATATAACCTATGCACTTGCTCCTACATACTTTAAATCATCTCTACATTTCTTATAATACCTAATACAATGTAAACACTATTAAGTAGTTGTTATACTGTATTGTTTAGGGAATAAGGACAAGAAAAAAAAGTCTGTACATTTTCAGTGCAGTGCAGCCATCCTAGACCTTTCCAACCATGGTTGATTGAATCCATGGGTGTGGAACCCCCACATACAGAGAGCAGACTATCTGCTACTCTGAGATGTTTGATTTAGTTCATCCCCCATTTACTCTCACCTACTCTAGGTTCTTGGCCCTGATCTATGCCCCAGAGAAACAGAGCTCAATAAGAATAATCACAACCATGTAATGGGCAACCCTAGAGGTACTTCTTCCTTCTGACAATCAACAAATTGCAAGGGCTTAAGGTGTGCTTACATTTAAATAGTTTTCCTTGCCTTCTTCAGTTCCAACAAGATAAAAGTTAAGTCCATATTTGAAGTCTTTGTCATAAACAAGCAGAATTTCATCTCCAGGATATTCCTACAAGAACATAATCAAAAGAGAAGGGTTACTGTTCAATGGTCATTCAGTTTATCCAGACATGGACACAAAATTGATATTTCTCTAATCAATCAATCATAAGAGATAACCATAGTGCTTATCTGTGGCTAATAACTTCAAATTCCAAAATTATTTTATTAACTTAAAAAAGCTCTTAAAACACAATGGGTCCAGGAAAATTTACCTTGTAATTTTATTTCTAACAGGAAAAAAGAAGTGTTCATCTTATTTGGTGTTGTGCTTGGTAGCATGTTTGTAGACAAATCAGGACCAAAATTATGAATTAAACAATTAAGCAGTATGGGAAAATAAGGGTAGGTTCCTATTCTAGTTAAAATTGGGCAAGGATGAGCTTTTCTGGGTGTGGAATGAGACAATGAGTCACTGAGAGGAGTTTGTCACAGAAAGTCATCAAGTGGGATTCCAAAGGAGGGGTGGGTAAGCCAGCATTTGCTCAAAGTAATGTGAAATGCCAGATTTGAACTCACAACCTCTCCAACTTTTGCTTTTATGTACTAGGAACATTTTGAGGTAGGACCAAAAAATAAAGAGGTATGTTGTGCTTACCTGGATGACTTTTTTGACTGGGTAGAAATCAGATACTGCAGCTCTGTTTTGAAAGTCTGCCAAAATATCTGCTTTTTTGATAAGTTTATAAGGTTGTTCATCTGTGATATCTTCATCTATTCGGCAGTTAAATATTTCCTGGGTCTTGGTAGTTAACACCACAGGATAAATTTCTGGATGACCTGGGAAAGGCAAAGTGGAATTTGGTCATTAAATGTAACCATTTAAAATATTAACAATAGGAAATATGCAACTGTTTGCTTTAAATAATTTTCTTGGTTAAAATTTTAAAAGACTTCAAAATCACTATTCTTATTTTTAAAGTAAGCATTTCCATGATAAAAAATGTCAAAAAAGATAAAAAGAAGAAAATAACAATTACCCATAATACTACCTCCCAAAAGAGAACCTCTATTAATAGTCTGCTCTATTTCCTTCCAGCCACTCTGATAGGTATCTTATATGAAATTCTAAATCCTGCCTTTCATACTTACCATTATGTTATGTTCTAATGTCATAACCATTATGTTCTAAGTATTTTACTGTGACATTATGTAATCTTTCTAACACATCATTTCAGTTTAGTTTAGTTTTTTGCTAAGGAAGATTTTCCCTGAGGTAACATCTGGGCCAATCTTCCTTTATTTTGTATGTGCGTCGCCACCACAGCATGGCCGCTGCTGAGTGGTAGGTCCATGCCTGGGAACCAAACCCAGGCCACAAAAGTGGAGCATGCCGAATGTAAGCACTAGGCCAAGGGGCCAGCCCCCTAACACATCATTTTAAGTTAATATAATTCTATAGGATAATTTTTAACCATTTTGTTGTTGGTAAGCATTACATTTTTTTTCTCATTTGTTTCCAATGACTGTAAATAACTCTACAAACAAATATCTAGTTTTTAAGTTTTTATCATATTTCAAACTATTTTCTTAGGATAGATTTTTAAAAGTGGAATTATTAGTCCAAAGGTATGATCAGCATTTTAGGCCCTGTTGAACCTGTATTGCTTTCCTAAAGCATCCGCTCTCTCAGGTCCTCACCTGCTGCTCTCTCTTACCAGGTGACCTTGCCTCCTTTCACAAAGAAAATTCTGTGTCTGTGGAGCACACAATCCTGTGGCATCCTGCAGCCCTGCCCACCAGCTGATCAGCACAGACACAGCCTTACTGTCCTTCCCTCCACTTTGAAGACCTGCCTGCCCCTTCTCCACCCTTCTCAGCCATTGAGGCCCCATCAAGTATTCCTCTCTGTTCAACTTTTCCTACCTCTGTGCTGTTTTCTTTCAGCATGCTGATTTGCTCCACAATCTCTCATTTTAAAGAAATCTTCCCTTGACCCTATATAGGTACCTCTGCTCCCTCAGGCTCCTTTTACAGTCAAAATTGTTACTCAATTCTTCACATTTTAAAGCTACTGACTTCCCAATTAGGCTGTATTAGTAACCCCTTGGAAGTAGGAAGGAAGCTGGTGATACCGATCCTGATATCAGTTTCCCTACATTAAACCCAGCATATATGGGGTTAAAACCAAAGCACTCATTCCCTGCTTGCTCCCTGGTTTTCTGGCTCCAGAATATACTTATCCTCCATGGAGACAGACACGGCCAAGGACAAGCACCTGGATTCATTATCTCCTCCCTGCAAAGAGATATAGGCGGGTGGGAAAGCTGCTGACCAGCAAGGTCACTGGTTCCCTCCTCTCTGAAAGTCATCTCAAGGCCAAAGTCAGGCTGGTGGGAAAGCTCTGAGCAGCAAGGCCATATGCTCCCCCTCCCCTACCTAAAACCCCAAATAAAAACCCTTCCTTTTAGCTTTTCAGGGAGTTTGGGATTTCAGTGTTAGCTGCCCTCTCTCCTTGCTCAGTGCTGTGCAATAATAACGTCCTACTTTCTTCCACTACACCCAGTGTCAGAGATTGGCTTGCTGTGCAATGAGTGAGCAGACTCATTTCAGGTTCGACATCAGTGGGTTAGGGAGTCCTTCTCCCTCCTCTAGTTCCCCAGTTCCAGGATTGTCCTCAGACGAGGAGGGAGGCAAGGTTCAAGAGACTTTCATTCCTATTCTTCGTGTGCCTTTCTCTCTCCTACCCCAGGCCAGTCCTCAGCAGCTGCAAGCCTTGGGACAGCAGGTGGAAGAGAACAAAGTGTCATTCAACTGTGACCGTCCCTCTCATGAGCCTTCTTCTCATTTTCTTTCTCTTCTGGTCACCATCAGCTTCTACCACCCCAGCCTCAGCTTTGCATTTACCCCCAGAACTTCCTGCCCTAAATCCTTGCTCCCAGGGTCCCAGAGCCACTCCCGTCTTCTCCAGACCCTTTATTCCTGGATGTCCTGACATCCTCCACCCACTGCTCAACAGATGCGCCAGCCAGGGGAGAGTGGGTGTGGCCGCTCAAGTTGGAATTTTGAGATTATCTTCCTAGAGAAACATTTACTCTGCCCCCCCCCCACCCTAGTGGCTCTCTGGTACAATTACTCAGGTAATTTTGAGGGTTTTAATGACTGTGTGCATAACACTGATATATGTGGTAATATATTCCAAATTGCAATCAGCTGGCATGATAAACAAACATTTGGAATACACATTGTTCATAAATTAGGGACAAACTGCCTGTTTTTATCTCCCTCAAAATACTAACCCCAACACTGGCGTGTAGGAGATACTCAATAAGCAACTGTTGACGTGATTCGCATACATTTAATCCTGTGAGAACACACTGCAGATGGTAATTCGCAAAGTGTCACATGCATAATAAAAGTGCTGCCGATTCGCCTTTGAAAACCACCAGCTGGAACTGTGCGACTCATGCTGAGCTCAAGCCGAAAAGGAAGTGGTCTTGCTTCTGGCATTCACAGAGACCAGAAAGCATTCTACCACTCAGCTTGTGGTCATTTGTTACAGCAGCAATCAGCAATTAATACACCACTGAGACTCTAATTGGGATTAAAGTATGATTTATAATTATAATTTGGGTAAGTTATTTAACTTTTGGGAATTACAGCACCTCCATCTTGTAATGGCCTTTTTTTTTTTTTTTTTTTTTGAGAAAAATTAGCCCTGAGCTAACTACTGCCAATCCTCCTTTTTTTGCTGAGGAAGACTGGCCCTGAGCTAACATCCATGCCCATCTTCCTCTACTTTATACATGGGACGCCTACCACAGCATGGTTTTTGCTAAGCGGTGTCATGTCTGCACCCAGGATCGGAACTGGCGAACCCCAGGCCACCGAGAAGCAGGACGTGCGCACGTAACCGCTGTGCCACCAGGCAGCCCCTGTAATGGCTTTAATAATGCCTGCTTCATAGAGCTATAGGGATGAGAGGAGTGTGCCTGGCACAAAGCTGTCACTCCATAAATGTTAGCTACGTGTAAAAATTATATTTATTCTCTAGAAACCTCTAGCCATTGCCCCTTGCGCCCTTAGGGGAGAGTTCTTTTTACTTAGTCTGTTGATCCTTTGATTCTTTGGTGGGAGAAGGAATCCTAGTCCCCTGGGGCATGACTTCCATCAGCCCTGAGTGACAGCTGACAGTGTTGGGACTCCACAGAGAGCAAGGCAGGGGGTTCCTGATATCGTCCCAAGGGGAGTTTGGGGGTACAGGAGAGAGATTCGAGCACAAGGGGACGCTCAATCAAAAGTATCCTCAAGTTTCGCTGCAAAGTACTGAGGCGGGTTTTTTTCTCCTTAAACAAACATCCTCATGTCTATTTTTCAGTCTATTTACTTTCAGCTGAAACTATGCCCCATTCTCAGGCTCATGGATTTTTTATTTTTTACCAGTCAATTCATTTAGTCAAGAAATATTTATTGAGCACTTACTACGTAAAAAGCACGGTCCTAGTGTCAGGGCATACAAACCAGAGGGGGAGACAGACAGCAAGCAAATAAATACACTCAAAAATACTTAAGTACAAGTTGTGGCAGGAGCTATTTAGGGGAAGACAGGGTGAGAGAGAGAACTGAGAGCTAAGGAAGGTAGTAGTGGTGATGGTCTGTTTAGACAGGAAGAACAGGGAAAGAAATTCACTCACTCTTTTATTCGATCAATCAATCAATCAATATTTATTGAATGCTTATTATATGTCAAGATTTGTTCTAGGCATTGGGGTACAGTGGTGAACAAGAGAGTTTCTGCTCTCCAGAGCTTGCATGCATGTGTGCAAGAGAGAGAGCAGAGACAAGCCAGCATGGGTATGTGTGTAAATAGATTATAAATGAATAAACAAATAAATACAGTCAATTCTCATTATTCACAGACTTTGCATTTGCAAATTCACTTGTAAAATTTACTTGTAATCTCAGAGTCAATAGTTATGGCACTTTCATGGTCATTAGTGGATATGCTTAGAGTGGCAAAAAGTTTGAGTTGCCCACTGTGCACATTGCCAGCTGAGGTCAAGTGAGGTGCTGCTCTGCCATCTTGCATCGGCTCTCACACTGTACACAAGTGTCCTTTCCACTCTCTATTCAGTGCCACATTTTTCACTTTTTTTTGTTTTTTATTAGTGATTTTGCTATTTAAAATGACCCCCAAATGTAGTGCTGAAGTACTGTCCAGGGTTCCTCAGCACACGAAGGCTGTGACGTGCCTTACGGAGAAAATTCACGTATTAGACAGCCATTGTGTGGGCGTGAGTTACGGGGCTGTTGGCTGCGAGTTCAATGTTAATGAGTCAATGATATATGTTAAATAAAATGTCGTTAAACAGAAACACACATACAACAAGGTTGCATGTCGATTGGTTATTGAAAATGTGACCAAAGACTCGCAGGAACCTAACCGTGTATTTCTCTAGGAGCAATGGCTCGGTATTAGCTAATTAGGTGTTCAAAGCAACTGTATAGGATAAGTGTGTAGAATCAACTGGACTTTAACTTCAGAATTATGACAAGTTCTACAAAGGCAATAAAACAGGGTACTAGATGAAAGGGCGGCCTTCAAGGAGAGCCTCTTGTAGAGATGGGATTGGAATCTGGATCTGAATGATGAGGAGGAGATAGTCGGTAAGGACCGGGGAGAAGATCTAGCCAAGCATTGGGAGCAGCAAAAGCAAAGGCCCTGAGGCAGGAATAAATTTGGTGTGTTCTATGCTAAGCAAGGCTGGTAGGCTGTAGATGAGAGGAGAGGATGGAGAGACAAGGTCAGAGAGGAAAGCAGAGCCAGGATCACTACAATGACAAAGTAAAGCCAAGGGAGACTTTAAGCAGGAAAGAGTCAGGGCCAGGCTGTGGTGTGCAGAATGAACTGAAGGAGGCTGAGTGGAAGCAGTGATACCAATTAGGGGCTAAGTGAGGGATGTGGAGGTTTGGACTAAGATTGCAGACCTTAGAGATAATGTGGCGGTAACGTGAAGTGGATGGCTTTGAGGTATATCTTAGAGGTGGAATTGACAGGAGTTGGGATGGTTTAGATGTGAGTGGGAAGGCGTTGAATGGGAGAAAGGAGTCAAAGATGACTCCCCAGCTTCTGAGTGGTACATTCCTTAATTCAATAAATATTTACAGTATTTCTCCCTTATCCATGGTTTCACTTCCCGAGATTTCAGTTACAGTTCGAAAATATTAAGTGGAAAATTCCAGAAATAAACAATTCATAAGTTTTAAATTGCATGCACTTCTGAATAGTGTGATGAAATCTCTTGCTGTCCTGCTCCATCCAGCCCGGGATGCGAATCATCCCTCTGTCCAGTGTATCCACGCTGTGTATGTAGCCAGCCCATTAGTCACTTAGCAGTCGTCTTGGCTATCAGACGATTGGTAACCCTTATTTTACTTAATAATGGTCTCAAAGCTCCAGAGTAGTGATTCAGGTATGCCACAGAGAAGTTATTGTTGTTGATCTCTATGTGCCAAATTTATACATTAAACTTTTTCATAGGTATGTATGTGTAGGAAAAAACACAGTACATATAGGGTTTGGTACTATCTGTGGTTTCAGGCAGCCACTGGGGGTTTGGGACTGTATCCCCCATGGATGAAGGGGACTACTACATTGGGCAGCCTACCTGCTCCAGTGCACTTACTGTTAGCTGACATCCTCCTACCATCTCCTCACCTCCACACATCCACCCTCTCTGCCCCTCTGGCCCAGCCAACATCGTCTTTTTCCTGGGTTGCTGCAATAGCTTCCTAAATGGTTTCTGTTTCTGCCCTTGGCCCTGCAGTTCTCAAGAGTAGCTTTAAAAACTTAAGTCAGATCGTGTCGCTCCTCTGCCAATATTGCCAATTGCCAATAGCTCCCCATTATACATGATTAAAAGCGAGAATCTTTACAGTGGCCTACAAGGCTGTTAGATCTTCCTCTGACCCACTCTCACTGTTTTTCCTGTGTTGATAAACACGAAGGGCATCATCTAAGTCAACCCTAAGAGGAAAGTTTCAACAACACTGACAAAAACAAAAAGATCTATTGGAATAGATTAGCCTCTAAAAGTAGGAACAACATTAGTTTGGTTGACTAAGTTCTAGTTTATTTGCTTAAAAATCAGGCTCTTCCCTTGAAATAGTAGGAATCTTCATGAGGTACAGACAAATATTGCCCATGAGCGGGAATTTGAAAAGTACTATTCTAATAAAAGTAAGAAGAACTTGCTGACTTACTGCAGTTTATAGTTACAAAAGGTCTCTCAATAATCACACAATGTTGTATTTTTAAGGGACTGCTTGGTCCAAGTCTATTTCTCAGCTTGAAATTCTCTCTTCCACTTTTTATTCTTTCTTTAAAATTTTTCATTTTATATTCTAAATGACGTGACATAATTTTAGCCCACGTACATTGCGATCAATCACTCAATTTATAATATGCTTGCTTGCTTACTGCATATTAAAATATTACAAAACTGGGGACATAAATTTTATGTTGTGTTTCCACTTACCCAAGCTCTCCATATTTGTAGGTTCCTCCTCTTCACCAACTAGAATATAATAAAATGATATCAAATTTACATTTTTGAATCAAATATACATCTTAGTTAATTACAATCTTTTACCAAGCCTCAAAACATAAATGCGAATATATGATGAAGACAAACTATTTTATGAATAATTAAATAGACACAATCTGAATAATTGTCTTTCTCACAGAATTCTCTCTTAGTGATATATTTGCTATGGCATTTAATTGTTATTGTAATGCAATGAATAAAAAGTAAGAATAAATCCCCATATTTTGAATTCCACGTGTGTTTGACTTTATGACAGCAAAAATATTTACGTGCGTTTCATACATAAAACCACAATCATTTTTGCGCTAATATATATACATATACTAAATCCAGAAAAACCCCATTAATGAAAAAATAATCCTACCAGTTAACGTTGGTCTATTTTTGCCACGTTTTGACGTTTTTTGGCCACTGGAGCTCTTTCGTTTTTGCAATTTTGAAGCCATGGCTCTGACTTAGGCTGCATAGAAATAGTATCATTAGCACATTCTGGTTTCAAGTTGGTAAGCATTCAGTTTCAAATGGTAATCATTAGCATTTAGTAAACATAAGAATATGTTTTCTGGGGCCAGCGTGGTGGTGCAGTGGTTAAGTTCACACATTCTGCTTTGGCAGGCTGGGGTTCACCGGTTCAGGGTTCAGATTCCGGGTATGGGCCTATGCTGTGGTAGGCATCCCACATATAAAGTAGAGGAAGATGGGCATGGATGTTAGCTCAGGGCCAGTCTTCCTCAGCAAAAAAAGAGGAGGATTGGCAGGAGATGTTAGCTCAGGTCTAGCCTTCCTCAAAAAAGAAAAAAGAATATGTTTTCTAAGTTTTGCCTTCAGCTAAATCGACGTGTTTCTTCAAAGAATGGGTGTTCTGTGACCAAAAGTTTATTGCAACACCAGTCTTACTGATAAGATCTTGCTATTCCAATGGAGTCATTCAGCTGAAGCACAAGGAGGTGACCTGCCAACACTTCCAGGTTTCAGTCACAGGCCCTGCCACAGAGGCATGACAGAGGACAGTTCCCCTGCCTCTGGCTGCAGTTCCTATCCCAGGGAGTTGCTCTGTGCTGCCCTGTGCCCGGTTCCTTGGCAGGTGCCCCAGCTACAAAGACGGGCTTAAAGTCCATGGGCCCATCACGTGCATATATGTACGTTATTTTTAAATTAATATAATTTAAATAGTACTTTGTCCTAGCATGTGTACATGTAACCACTGTGTTCTTATTTGTGCCGTCTGAGAATGCCTCTGAGAGTCTTCTATGGAATTGCTCATCAGTTTTGACAGGATATAACACTGGCCAAGGTCGTTGCCATGACACCCAATCCTTGTCATCTCCTCAATGCTCACCTCAGTCTCATCTTGTTAAATGGCTAGGAGTATGATTTCAGGAGTCTAACCAGCAGGGTTTAAAAACAGGCTCCAGGGCCTGTCAGGTGGCGCAGTGGTGAAATTCGCGTGCTCTGCTTTGGCTGCCGAGGGTTCGCCAGTTCGGATCCCAGGCGTGGTCATGGCACTGCTTGGCAAGCCATGCTGTGGTAGGCATCCCACGTATAAAGTAGAGGAAGATGGGCAGTGATGTTAACTCAGGGCCAGTCTTCCTTAGCAAAAAGAGGAGGATTGGCAGCAGATGTTAGCTCAGGGCTAATCTTCCTCAAAAACAATAAAAACAGCCTCCACCCTTTTCCCCCACTGAGTGACCCTGGGCAAATTACTTATCTTCTAAGTCTCAGTTTATTCATCTGCTTAATGGGGATGATAACAAAACCTACCTCACGAGGTGATTGTGAAATTTAATGACAGACTTGCATCATCATCAACTCAGTTATCTCAGACTGGTTTGCCTCATTTTAATAAACCAACACAGACTGACGATTATTTCATAGCCCGCAGTCAAAATATCACGAATTTTCTTTCATGCCTAGTCCCTTGATTATTATCCTGACCAAAGTGTGGGTATGTGTCTGTGTGTTTGCGTATAGACATTTTTTCCTTCAAATTTTTCATGTATATTTTTTCCAGTGACAACAACGATAGCTCACATTTGTTGAGCTAACTATGAGCCAGGCACAGTTCTAAGTACTTTACTTGTATTTTTAATTTAATTTTAACCACCCTTTTAGGTAGTCATTTTCTTAATATTATTATCTTTATCCCCATTTTACGATGCAAAAACAGAGGCCATGAGCAGTCCGGTAACTTGCCTGAGGGGCTGTATAAACCTTGAGGTGGCGTCAGGCTGTGAGCCCCGGCTGTCTGGCTCCCACGTCCATCCACACTTTTAACCTTTGTACAAGACTATTGCTTAGTTTCAATGATATCACTGTGTTTCATTACAAACGAAACTATTTAAAATCATTGTCTTTATCTAGAAAGGTATGATTTTATGATTTAATCAGTGTTTTCTGATTCTGACAATTTAGGAATTTCTGCTTTTTACATATTCTGTGATGAATGTCTCTGACCCAACTTTTCAGCGTGTCAAGTATCTTCCATCCCACTTCTCCAATTTCAGATCTTGGACTTAGTCCTTCTTTCAGAAAAATTTTTTGTATCAGTGTACCCTTCTCCATATTCTATTCCTGCTGCATTTGACTTTGAATACTCAAAAACGCTCTGGACACCACCTGGCCTCATGGCCTTCCCTCCCCTCCCCCCCCCCACTGTTACTACCACTATTTGTTCCACAAATATTTACTGAGCAATTTTAACACACCAGATGCAGTCCTAGGGGTTAGGAATACAGCAGTGAACAAAATAGGCAAACTCCTTGCCTGACAGAGCTTCCATTCTAGGGGGGAGACAGACAGCAAACAAATAAAGGAGAAAAATAATTAGTATTTTAGATGGTGATAACTATTAAGGAGAAAAATCAAGTAGGAAGGGCAGAGGGATTGTAGGAGTGGGGATGTTGCAATTTTATACTGGACAATCAGGGAAGAAGACCTCATTTAAGTGATTCTGGAGCAAAGACCTAAGAGAAGGGAGGGAGCCAGAAATGCAGTTATGTATCTGGGGAGGAAAGATGCATTTCCAGACAGAGGAAATTGTAACTGTAAATGTTCTAGGGCAGGAATATGCTTGGCACCTTTCAGAAAATGGCAAGAAGGTCATGGTGGCTGGAGGAGAGGGAACGAGGGAAGAGTTGGAGATGAAGTTGGTCAGAGAGGTCAGGGGGATGTATATTAGTCAGCTTTGCTGCAGTAACAAATATCTCCCAAATCTCATTAACATACAACAACAAACAGTTATTTCTTCTTATGTTCTTTATTGTGGCAGTGGCTGAGTAGCTGCTTCAAGCCTTATTCTGGGACTCAGGCTGAAGGAGTAGCCCCTATTTGACAAATGCCACTTTCATGGCAGATGAAAAAGTGAGAGAGCTACCAGAACCACATAATGCCTCCTAAATCTTCTCTTTGGCATTGACACACTGTCCTTTCTGCTCATATTCCACTGGCCCACGCAAGTCACACAGCCTGTTAATGGGGGTGGAAGGTATGCTTGCATAGCAATGGGTGGGAAGGTATGATTATCTTACAGGGAAGGGAGGTAATAGTTGGGAATAAAACAGTTGGGGACAATCCTATAAACTACCACAAGGGGTCTAGGTCATGTATTGGGACTTTGGCTTTTCCTCTGAATGAGGTGGGGAGCTGTTGGATGGTTTTGAGCTGAAGAGTTACTTTCCTTGACCTTGCATTTTAAGGATCTCTGTGGCTGCTGTGTGGTGAAGACTGCAGAGAAGAAAGGGCTGAAGCAGGGAATCCAACTAAGAGATGTTCAGTAGTCCAAGAGAGAGATGAAGGCATCTTAGATCAGGGAGGTGAGAGTGGCATGGAAAAGGTGATTGGATTCTGGGTGTGTTTTGCAAGCAGAGGCAATAGGATTGCCGCAGACTTGGATGTAGGGTCTGAGAGAAAGAAAGAGATCAAAGATGACTTCAACAACCTTTGCTTGAGGAATTGAAAGCATGGGACTGCTATTTAAAATGAGATGGGGGGGCTGGCCCCGTGGCCAAGTGGTTAAGTTCGCGCGCTCCGCTGCAGGCGGCCCAGTGTTTCGTTGGTTCGAATCCTGGGCGCGGACGTGGCACTGCTCATCAAACCACGCTGAGGTGGCGTCCCACATGCCACAACTAGAAGGACCCACAACAAAGAATATACAACTATGTACCGGGGGGCTGGGGGAGAAAAAGGAAAAAAATAAAATCTTTAAAAAAAAATTAAAAAAATAAAATGAGATGGGGATCCCATGGGAAGAGCGAATTTGAAAGGGAAGATCAGGAATTCAGTTCAGGGCGAGTGAAGTTAGACTGTAGGGTAGAGTGTAAACTCACAACTGGCACAGTGGACACTCTAAAAAAAGGTGTTGAATTAATGACTCCTTGGTCCCCCCTTCCCTTCTGCCATTCTTAGCTTATGAATTTCCAGTCTGAAGAAAAGGCTTTTGCCTAATGGTCTGTGGAATAACCTGTGTGCATGCTGTATTCCTTTTCTATTGCTGTTGTAACAAATTACTGCAAACTTAGTGTCTTAAAACAACACAAATTGATTATCTTACAGTTCGGTAGTTCAGAAGTCTGACATGGGTCTCCCTGCGCTAAAATCAAGGTGTCAGCAGGGCTGTGTTCCACCGTTTCTCGAGGCTCTCGGAGAGAATCTGTTTCCTTGCCTTCTCCTGCTTCTAGAGCCACCGGTATTTCTTGGCTTGTGGGCCGTCTTCTTCCGTCTTCAAAGCCAGCAGCAGTGGGGTAAATCCTTCTCACAGAGCACACTCTCATCTTCTCTTTTTCTCCCCTCTTGCACTTCTGAGGACCCTTGTGACTACACTGGGCCCATCTAGATAACATAAGATAACCTCCCTCCTTTAAGGTCAGCCGATTAGCAACTTTAATTCCATCTGCAACCTTACTTCCTCTTTGCCGTGTATGGTAAAATATCCAGTTTCCAGGGACTAAGAGGCACTGCCTTAGTATTAAGCTTGGGATATGCAGGTATCAGTTTAACACAATCATCCACAGAAAGTCAATCACTGTGCCCACTTCTTGTCAAATGCTGCTGTTAAATGATCTGTGGGTAATATGGCTCAATTTCCAATTTTCAGGGGGAAACACAGTCAATTTTCCAGCAGTACATTAGGGAACAAAATCAGAACAAACATTAAGTGTGTGCTGCCTTAGCAGGACAGCTCGTTTACTACTTTCACCAACGTTAATTAACTTCTGTGTCTAAAATGTTGACTAGTGACCAAGGAAAAAGGAAGACCATTTTGTTCTACAGGCTTCTACAGGTCCTAATCTTTTTAATTACAAAGCACACTGCTGAGTTGCTAGGCATCATAGATGGAAAAATTCATTAGCTGAGGTCAGCCTGGTGAATATAATCTAAACTGAAAAGAAAATGATTACTTTGGGAGTAGCTACCTTCTATCGTGTTTGCATTTCAGGCAAAATTTTATAGTTTATTTTAGTATTCACAAATAATAAAAACCTTACCAGTATTGGGTCTGGAAAATAAATCACTTTTAATTGGAGATATCTAAATCAAATGAATAATGTGGTCTGCACAATTTCAATGAACATACTTATTTATTCAAGGTTTATTTTTTATGCAGATTTTCTTTTTAAAAATAAATCTCAAATAAAAGATGTTGCTGTTAAATACAGCAGGTCTTACTAAAATTTTTTTCATAAAATTAATTGCATGTTTCAGGCAAATGAATGCGCTGTTTTATATTTGCCAAAATTTTTTCCCATTAAATTGACTACCAAAAGGTCATGAAAATTTTTCAACGCAGATTTCATTTTACTAAGACTGCTCTGAAATGCTTACCACATTTTTCCTGTTCCCAGCTTACGTGAATTCATTATTGTTATCAAGAGTAACAGAAGAGATACTTTATTTATTCCTAAAATAAAGGTTATGCCTACCCCAGTGGCTTGTTTACTATTGGTTTTCAAAGCTACTATAACTGATTGAATTTCAAAATAGAATTTGTGAAAGATAATACCTATAAATATTTAAGCATTCCATTTAAATATTTTTGATATTAAAACCACTTATTTTCTTTTAAATTAATTCACCTATTCCAGAACACTTTTTTGCTACCAGTGTACCAAAGGGGGCCGGCCCCGTGGCTGAGTGATTAAGTTCACATGCTCTGCCTTCTGCAGCCCAGGGTTTCACCGGTTTGGATCCTGGGTGCGGACATGGCACCACTCATTGGGCCTCGTTGAGGTGGCGTCCCACATGCCACAACTAGAAGGACCCAACTAGGAGAACCTGTGATGCACTTCACTGATGATGAGGAACACTGCATGCAGAGCTGTCCATGACCTGGCTCCAAACTAATTCTCAAGACGTGACTGTGACTCTGTCTTTTGATGATGCTTCGATTACTCAGGAAGATAACTACTGCAGATGAAGGGATCAGTGACACCATTATAATTGACATAAATTCCACTATTTAAACAAGTATTAGCTTCCTCTCTTCACTTTATGCTGCTGTAACACATACACCTGTTTCCATGTTCCCCTTTGTTACCCGCATGCATGTGTGGCTTACTCCTGATACCGACCTTGATATCAGTTTCCCTACATTAAACCCAGCATATATGGGATTAAAACCAAAGCACTCATTCCCTGCTTACTCCCTGGCTTCCTGGCTCCAGAATCCATTATCCTCCATGGAGACAGACATAGACAGGGACAAGCACCTGGATTCATTATCTCCTCCCTGCAAAGAGATACAGGCAGGTGGGAAAGCCACTGACCAGCAAGGTCACGGGCTCCCTCCTCTCTGCAAGTAGTCTCAAGGCCAAAGACAGCCTGGTGGGAAAGCTCTGAGCAGCAAGGCCATATGCTCCCCCTCCCCTACCTAAAACCCCAAATAAAAACCCTTCCTTTTAGCTTTTTAGGGAGTTTGGGATTTCAGCGTTAGCTGTCCTCTCTCCTTGCTCAGTGCTGTGCAATAATAAAATTCCTATTTTCTTCCACTAGACCCGGTGTCAGAGATTGGCTTGCTGCGTGACGGGTGAGTGAACTCACTTCAGGTTCAATATCACTCCCAGCCACAAGATCTTTCATTATGAGAAGACCTGTAGCACTGACACTTTCTCCTCACCTAGGTCTTCCTTAGAAAGTATGACTTCCCCCAGGCTTCGTCAATTAGCTGACCTTGTTTAGGTAGTCATCATCCTCTTTTCTCTTTCCAAAGCATCTGTAAGCTCATCATGCTTGCCCCCTATCTTTTTTTTTAAGATTTTATTTTTTTCTTGTTCTCCCCAAAGCCCCCTGGTACATAGTTGTATATTTTTAGTTGTGGGTCCTTCTAGTTGTGCTATGTGGGACACTGCCTCAGCGTGGCCTGATGAATGGTGCCATGTCCACGCCCAGGATCTGAACCAGCGAAACCCTGGGCCACAGAAGTGGAGTGCACGAACTTAACCACTCAGCCATGGGGCTGGCCCCTCTTTTTTTTTTTAAATAGAGATCTAGAATAAGATCCAAGACTAACATCTTTGGAGTCTGGTAAATGTGTCTCCAAGAACTGCTGCTTCTTGGGCAATCTCCACCAAGACCGCGATTAAACTTCAAGCTTCTCCTGGGTTCTTCAGCCATGTTCTGACAGGGACACAACATCCACTCTCCAGAGATAACTGTTCCTGCAGTGTTTCTGATTAGTCTACTACTCTTCTTTTTCCCCTTCCAACCTACTTCCACTTCTTTCCAAGACTGGATATTTACTTATTTAAGTGGATGCCATCCCATCTCTTCTCCCTTTGAAATGCCTCCTAAATTCCCAGCCCTCCTCTCCCACAGCCTCCTCTGGTTCAGGCCTTCCACCTGTCCTCCTACACCAGGGGTTCCTAACTATCTTGTGCCATGAACCCCTTCAGCAGCCTGGTGAAGCCCATGCATCAAGGGAAAACAGGAGATTACAAGGGAGATAGATTATATTGAAATAGCTATCAAACTATTTTTGAAATTATAATATGATAACTCATGTGCTTCATTAAATAACAAGATCTAGCAGTGGTTCTAATTACTACCTTAATTTTGAAGAAGTGATGAGCATAAATAATATGCCTATTACATCCATAATATATTATGAAAAGAGCTGTAATTTCTTTGGGTAACAAAGTTACAAGTCCTGCTAATACTGCTGTGATCTGTTACCAAACGCATACATTTCAATTAGCAGCTAGTAAAAATGGGTAATTTTTTGTTCTATCCACATATTCCCCTTCCCCCACCCTCTGACTAAATCATGGACTTTTTTTTTTTTTTTTTTTTTTGCAGAAGATTAGCCCTGAGCTAACATCTGCTGCCAATCCTCCTCTTTTTGCTGAGGAAGACTGGCCCTGAGCTAACATCCATGCCCATCTTCCTCTACTTTATACATGGGACGCCTACCACAGCATGGCGTGCCAAGCGGTGCCATGTCCGCACCCAGGATCCAAACCCGTGAACCCCGGGCCACTGAAGCAGAATGTGCACACTTAACTGCTGTGCCACCCGGCCGGCCCCTAAATCATGGACATTTAACTTGCCTCACTGCCTCTGTTTCAACCAGAACAGTCACCCCCAGGGCAAGCCTTCAGAGCTCTCTTTCCAAAACGCAGATCTTAACAAGTCATTTCCTTGTATCCTGGGGAACATAGTGTGGGTCCTTATTGTCCACAGCAGCATCCTCCTCCAGCAGTGTAGAAATGGAGCTCATCTGAAACGCAAATTTCCTGGACCCACTGTGATTCTGCAGGTCTGGGTGAGCCTGGGACTCTGCATTTTTTAAATCACCATGAAGTGGTCTTGCACTAGTGGTCTGCAGACCAGACTTTGCAAAACGGGATAGAGTGCAAACTTGCAAGCATCGCCTTTAACACCCTTCACTGTCTGCCTCCCCACATCCACTCTTCCAGTTCTACTCCAGCCTCATGGGATTACTATCCATTCTCCAAACAGTCCCCATCCCTTCCTTTCTTCTCCCTGGGGAATCCCCTTCCCTCCCATTCTCTCCTGCTCCACACCATGCACACATTTTCTCTGTTTGCTTAAATCTTACTCACTCTTCAAGGCTGAACTCTAATATGCCCTTCTCTCAGGAGCCTCCCCAACTTTCTCACTCAGGCTGAAATAACCTTGTTCTCCCTGACACTTTGTAACCACACTGTAGTACAGTTAATTATGCTAGGCCTCTGCAAAGGCAGACGGCCTCAAACTCAGAGCTGCCTGAAAGACTAGGGTGAGTTCATTCTGCATTCAGTATACACTATGACGGAGAGAGAAATTACTGAGCAGCAATAAGGTACTAGAGGAATAAGACAAGGTTCCTATTTTCAAAGAGTTAATGTTCCCTTATTCATCTTCACTCTTTATCTACTCCAGCCCTTTCTTAACAGTCCTGAAGTCATCTCTTAAGCTACTTCAGCCCACAGTAATCTTTTCTTCTTTGATCCCTTACACAAGGATCATGGTGTTTCCTTTTCATCCATCCATCCATCCATCCATCCATCCATCCATCTATCTATCCATTCAGTATTTATTGAGCTCCTACTATGTGCCAAGCAATGTCACAGACATTGGGGATATATAACCTGTGAATAGGACACAGTACTTGCCCTCAAAGTTCTTAAACTGTCGTTAACTGCTCTCTCGTTGCTATTTTCGCCTGGAAGTTCTTTGAAAGCAGGGAAAATGTACTTTTTTGTAGTCTTCACTGCATCTAGCACATCGCTGGCACAGCGAGTGTTCTAAACACCCCTGAAAGAGTGAGTAAAAAATTGTCTTGCAAGCCTCCTTTCCCATTCAGAGGTTCCCTTACCTGATACTGCTAAACGGAAGGGAAAAAAAGTCTCTGTAGACCCCGGAGAAAAGCTCCTTCAGGAGCTGGAGATGGAAGTTTGACTCTCCTCTCTCATAAAATCAAGTCCTAAGAGTACAAACGGCAGCTCGCAGGCAAGCTGTTGCTACGACGCATCCGTTGCTAAGAGAAAAGAGGCGACGCCTCTGCTGAGATTGACAAACTACCACCACCAATACAGTGTCCGCTCCCTAACAGTCTCTTTCCGGGCAGGCTTGTGATTGGTTGCTGTGGTGGTGACGTCACGCAACATGAACCGGCGCGAAGTCCTCGGAGCTCCGCTAGCGAGGAAGGAGTTGAGTAATTTTAGCAATAGCGTTGAGGCTGGTGGCCTGGCTTGGCCCCACGACTGACAGGCTTGGGCCATGCCTCGCACCCAGTGCAACTGTACCCAAAGGAGAAGCCTTCTGGGTGTGGACGCGAGCAGCGGGGAGGGAAGGGTGACACGAAGACTGCGGGCTGGGAATCCCTAGGGAAGCCGCCTTGCTTACCCCGCCGGCGGCTGGGGCCTTCCTGGGAACCTGTCTTAGATTCAGGTGTGAAGGAGAGAAAGTCCGGCTCAACTGCGTGTCGTGGGTGTCCCAGAATTTCTAATGTTTTACATTTTCCTCCTGCCAAAATAACGTTTGTATAGAGTTTGACTCAAACTGGAAGCATGAGCCTCAGGGGAAGAAGATTAAATGCCTAAGTAGCTCCAAGGTTCATTTTATCTGTGGTTTGTGGGTCCTGTGGGATTCACACAGTCAAGTTCATCTCTCTGAACAATGTTGCTCTCGATTCCCTTTCTCCCCTGCCTAATTTGTAAGCTAGCCGAATTTAATAAAGTAATGCAATTGACTGCTGTAATTGGTCTAAATTAATTTTTTACACCCAATTTAAATGAAAGTATTTTATTGAGAAGAGGCTTATAGATTCATAACATACCTGAAATTTAGTGATCCTAAATAAAATGGCTTCACATGATATGTAGGAAGATCATGTATAGTCTTTCAAATTCCTGAAGAATTTGTGTTTGCAAAATGCAAATACACTTTACTAAAGAAATCATTAAAAAACAAAACAAATCTAGGAGGAGGACTTATCATTGTGACATTGTGACAACCTTTTCCCAGTCTCTTCCACTCTCCGACACTGAGAGGTTAGCATCCCCTGGGCTCAGTCCTGAGTCTTATTTTCTTACTCTTCGCACACTTCTGGTGACATCATATCTATTTCCCTTAGCTTCAACCACCCCCCTAAATACACCCATGACTTCCATTTCTATACTCTCAGCCTAATACATCTCTTAAATTCCAGACCTGAATTTCCACTATCCATTGGACATTTCCAAACACATTTCTAGCTTAGCTCATGGTGGTTAGTAATTGCTAAACAAAGATATTGAATGAATAAGTGAATAAAGATATTGAATGAATAATCACTGTACCACAGGCATTACAATTTAGCAGAGGCAAAAGTCAACTCCTTATCTTTCAGATATCTTTCATATGTGTTTCAGAAACTTTTGTTGCTTCTTTATTTTCTGTCTTAGGTAATAGCATCCACTGTTCATTAGTTTGCAAAGTTAGAAACCTGAGTCATCCCTGACTTCTATCGCCCACAGTCAACACCTCACTAAGTGGTGTCATTTTCCTTCCTAAGTTATCTCTCAAATAATCTATCTCTTCGTAGCCATCTTCACAGCCTCTGCCTTATTTCAGGTGTGTCTCATCTCTTGCCTAGATGGTAGCAATAGCCTCTTGACTTGTTCTATCTCCTCCTGTCTAATTTATTTGCCAGGTTGCCACAGAGTGTTCTAAAATGCATTCAATCTTGACATCACTCTGCTTAAAAACTCTCAGTCTAGCACATGAAATCCTGTATAAACAGGGTTCTGAAAGATATCTTAAAGATATCTGGAAGATAACGAGTTATTTTTCTAACCTTATTTCCTGCCTCTCTCCCAGACTCAACCATGTTTTAGTACAGTGCTTCTCAAGTGAAGCTCCTGGATGCCAAGGGGCATGAAACCACAGGGGTTGGGGGTGGTAACGGGCTGGTGCTAAGAGGAGTTATCACTTGAAATAGACTTCTGCAACTGAGATACATTTGTTTCATATAAAGAATTTATGAAGTTTTTGCATTCTGTTACACAATGTGTTCATGTTTGGTTTCATTTTCTTAAATGTCTAAAATACTTATTCAACATTATATGTCAATTATATCTCAAAAAAACCAGAAAAAATATCTAAAACCCCTATGAATTAAAATTGACATAAATTGAATAAACTCAAAGAAGCGCCAGGCAGCTGTGACGGGCTCCTACTGTGGTTTTCCACAGCCTTTGGCATACTGCTGCACAAGCCCAGGAATTTGTGCGTCCCAGGATCAGAGGCAGAGCTCTTGACCGCTGCCCGAATGTGCTGTGCCCTTTGATAACTGTGCATCTGTTCATCCCACTGCCTCTGCTTCTACCTCTCCCTCAACCTGTAATACCTTTCTTCATCTTTGTTACTTGGTAAACTTCTATTTATTTTTCAAGATCCAACTCAAATATCACCTTCTCTGCAAAGCTATCCAGGCACCCAACAGAATTAGTCACTCTTTTCTCTGTTTTTCCACTACAGCAAGTATTACATTGTGTTGCATTGCCTAATTTATATGGATGTCTCCCCCGCTGGACCTTAGGGCAGGGACAGTATCTGGTTCCTTTTTATCTCTGTTGTTCGACACAGCGTCTGCCACGGGTATTTAATAACACATATGTTGAATTATTTCATTGATGGACTATTCTTGAAAGCAAATCTAGAAAAAGCTCTAACAAAAGCTTCTTTGTATTCTTCCAAAGAATTTCCCTTTCTTAAAAAAAAATTCATGATCTTTTGCAGTCAGATTTAAGGAAGTAAAGATAATAATCTTGTGATTTGGATGAGATACCAAACCTTTGTTATCTTTTCTTTAGAAACACCCCAAGGGGATTTGGAGGCATGAGTCATAAGTTTTGATACCAAGAAAGTTAGAAATTAAATGGCAAATGTTTAGTAATTTTTTCAAGTTACAAATTCAAATTATGAATGATTAACAGAACATCTCTTCTTTCATGGGAGTGGTCAGAAATGAAACATCCCCATGGTGCCTGGTGAACACTTCGTGCTCTTCCAGGGGATGCTGAATTAATTCGCCTAAAATTTGAAGATGTTTAAAAATTAGTTTCAGTTTTACTAGCTGAGTGAAAATGTAATGAGTCAAGAAGTTTTAACTAAAAATAATTTGATTATTTAAGGACATCTCAATTGAGATGTTTCTAGAGAGGTCAATGCATGAACTGAGAAGGAAAATATGGGGTCATAGGGTAGCAGAGTGAACTTATTTGTGAGCATAGGTGAAACTCCACTCTCTACACTCAGAAACAGTTGGTGGTGGGAGAGCCATTTTATGAGGTGGTAGTCCTACAATGTCACCAGGCGTCAAGAGCCAGTGAAATATCATTCTATGTGTATAATGATTGTCACCTTTAAGGTACTTTAAATATTTTTTAAAGTGGAATCATTCAAATAATACTGTCCTTAAAGACAGGAAATTATGTTGGAGCCAAGATTTGTCACTTTCTGGATAAGTGACATCGGACAAGTTTTTAAACTCTCTATCTCTCCGTTTTACATCTGCAAAATCTAGGATGCTAATGCTTTCCTCACAGCCAAGCCAAACAAAGGGGGAGAACAACCATGTTTCTGCTGTGAGGATATTCTTCAAAAGAGAGAAAACTTTGCAGGAGTGAATTGGAAACAGGTGGTCTGTTAATTAGTTCAGATTTCTACAGGGGACGTTGTACACATCAGGAGAGAGAGAAAATCCTTCTCTCAACCAAGTAGACAGCTTCAGATTTGAAATAAAACCTATGTTGAAAGATTTTGCCATGTGAGGGTACAAATCACAAGGTTTCACCAAAAGACAATGTTCCCATCCCTGAGGTCAGCCAGTTTTAATATTTAAATTTTGAACAGTTCAATATGTGCCCAATAAGTTGTCTAGTTTGGAAAATTGTGTTTAATAAATTACTTCAAATGTAAAGAAAGAGTATACATATTTGTAAACAGAAATCAGTTTTTCCCTATTTTCACTAGATACCTGGTGAATAAATTTTTAAAGACTATTAGTATGGACAGATGCCAAATTATTAGCCTGTCCAGATTGCCCACAGACGTTAATCTGTCCCTTTCCCATAGCACTGCTATGAAAAGGCCAACATATGCCTCAAATGTGGCTCAAGCTCAAGAGCTGTTGAACCGGAATTGATCTTAAATTCTGTTCAAAGTGAATATATAGACATTGCCTCTGCCATTTGGTGATAATTAAAGGTAGATGTGAATATTCAGCTGTCTATTAGACATATTCACTTGGAAGTCTAATACAGGTTTATCAAAAGTGTAGCCCTCAGATCACAGCCAGCCAGGAAATATTTGTTACTTGTCCACTAGTCCAGGAAATATTTGTCACCATCTGCAACAAAAGAAGTACAGAAATGGAAAGCGTTTAAAAACTTTATAGCACTTTGATAGAGTAACTACTTTATGTTACATTTGAACAAAATTAAGGTTTGTATTTTAAATGTCTTTATTTCATTTTCTAGTAATTTATTTGTACTGTATTTTACAGAAGTATCAGCCTGTGAGAGTTATGGAAACAAAACCAAATCAAGTAGCCCCCAATAGAGAGTCTGAGAAGCACTTAGCAGACACCTCAAACACCTGGTCAGAATTCAACTCCTGCTTCTCCCCACCCACCTGCTCATCCTGCCATCTTTTTCACCTCAGTTGATGGCATTTCCACCTTTATGGTTGCTCAGGCAAAAACCTCAGAGTCATTCTTGACTCCTGCGCTTCTATCATTCACCCTTTTGGGATACATTTTCAACACTAGCCAGAGGGATACACTTTTAAAACATAAGTCAAATCATGCTAGTCCCCTGCCTGAAACACTCCAATGGCTCCCATTTCACTCTGTGTAAAAGCCAAAGTCCTCACAATGGCCTACAAGGTCCAGCATAACCTAGTCCCTGTTACTAGCCTCATTTCCTACCATTCCTCCCTGCGGTTCATGTTGCTGCAGACACACTGGCCTCCTTGGGCTTACTCAAACACCCCAGGCACGTTCCTGCTTTGCATTGGCCATTCTTTTTTGCCTGGAACACTTAAACCAGATATCCTTCAAGTTTTTGCTGAAATGTAACTTCTCAATGAGCCCTACCCCCATCCTATTTAAAACGGCAACTTCTCAAAACTCTCTGCATTCTCCTTTCTCTGCTTTATCTTTTCCTATAGTATTTATCGCCTTCTAACACACTCTGTAATTTACTTACTGTGTTTGTCCACTAAAACGTAAACTCTACAAAGGCAGAAATGTTTGTCTTTTTTACTCTGCCTGCCGTAGAGAAGGTGTACCATATTATGTCCATTAAATGATTTGGAATCACCACTTTGGAGAGTAATTTGGCGGTACCTATTAAAAACTGAAAAGTACATATCCTATAATCTAGCAATTCTACTCCTGAAGAGTTACCCTAGAGGAACTCTTACACGTGTGCACGAGAAAACGGTTCATAGATGTCCACTGCAGAATTTTTTGTAATGGCAAAAGATGGAAACAACCCAAATGTCCATCAGTAGGGAAATGGATAGAGTGCTGTGGTATAGTCAATAAATTACCATAAAGCTGCTAAAATAAACTTGCATGGATATAGCGCAGAACCAAAAATGGTGAGATAAATGTTGAAGACTTTGTCCAGAGTAATGCCATCTTTGTGAACAAAAACATGCATGAACTATTTTTATTTATTATGGGTACCTGTACATGAGAAAAGCATCACGAATGAACCACCGAGATGAATCACACCACTTCGTGCCAGGGGATTGCATTTAGGAGGGATGGTTAATTTTATAACATTTTATTTATTATAGAATGGAAAGACTGGAAACAAAATGAAATGTGAAATTTGTTGAATTTGGGGCTTGTGGGTATGGAGTGGAATTAATATGTTATTCTTTGTACTTCTCTGTATTTGAAATGTTCTCAAAATTAAGAAAAAATTGTCTCCCAGACTGCAAGATCTTTAACTGCAAAAATTATGTTTTATTCATATTTCCACCCATAGTACCTAGTACTCTTAGTAGGATATAGGGGGTCCTCAATAAATACTTGTTAAATATATATGTGTTGAATAAATAAACATTTTAATGAAAAAAAGGAGACAGAATTAAGGGGGAAAGAAGATGAGTGGTACAGATGTAAAAAGACCGAAGTGGTACAGATGTGAAAAATATGTTGGGTTGACATTTGCATGAATTAATACTCATGCTGCCTGAGACTTCCAGTCGAGCTGTGTTACTCTGAAACAGACAGGATTTTTAAGATGGCAAGAATATAAAGACGTGATAAAAGCTCTCTTCCATCCATTAGATAGCAACAATGCTGTAGGGACCCATTAGTTATTGTAGTAGTGTTTCCCAATTCCCGACAGATATTAATTTTGGAGATTCAGGAATAAAAAAAAAATAGAATTCCTGAAACTATTTTGTATTTTTCACGACACTTTATTTACTTTTTCTTTTTTTAAAAAAGATTGGCATCCGAGCTAACATCTGTTGCCAATCTTCTTTTTTTCCCCTTTCTTCTTCTCCCCAAAGTCCCCAATACATGGTTGTATATTCTAGTTGTGGGTCCTTCTAGTTGTGCTATGTGGGATGCAGCCTCAGCATGGCTTGATGAGGGGTGCCTGGTGCCGCCCAAGATGGGAACCTGTGAAACCCTTGGCTGCTGAAGCTGAGCTCGTGAACTTAACGGCTGGGGCACAGGCCAACTCTATTTACATGTTTTTAAAATATAAGTAACCATAATAATAAGCAATAAATCATTTTTCTGTAAGAGGGGTATACTAGAAGCTCCAGAGGTTTCTTTCTGTTTTAAAAGAGATAATAATAAAAGCATAGCTTATTATTATTATGAACCAACATATTGGACAAGATTATATATTTCAGTTACATGTAGCAATGATTACTACCTGTTATAGATATTTCATAATAAAAATCATTAAAAGAAGGAAGCATTAATGCAAAGTAAATTCTAAATAAAAATCATTTTTAAAAATAAAAATATTTAAAAAGTTATTATTCAAATGACAATTTAAAACACAAAACATTAATTGCCTTATTCAATAGATTTGATCTATTTTTTTTTAAAGATTTCTATTTATTTATTTTCCTTTTTCTCCTCCCCCTCCCCGGGTACATAGTTGTATATTCTTAGTTGTGGGTCCATCTAGTTGTGGCATGTGGGATGCTGCCTCAGCGTGGCTGGATGAGCGGTGCCATGTCCGCGCCCAAGATTCGAACCAACAAAACACTGGGCCGCCTGCAGCAGAGCACGCAAACTTGGCCACAGCGCCGGCCCGCAGATGGGATCTACGTTTTGTGATAAGTATTCCAGATAAGGGGAAATTTCTCTTACTCTGTGTTTGATGTTGGTTCAGGGTTTTTTTGGTTTTTGTTTGTTTGTTATTTGAGGAAGATTAGCCCTGAGCTAACATCTGTTGCCAATCCTCCTCTTTTTGCTGAGGAAGACTGGCCCTGAGCTAACATCCATGCCCATCTTCCTCTACCTTATATGTAGGACACCTGCCACAGCATGGCTTGCCAAGCAGTGCCATGTCCACACCCGGGATCCGAACTGGTGAACCCTGGGCCACCAAGAAGCAGAACGTGCGAACATAACCACTGTGCCACCGGGTTTGCCCCGGTTCAGTTTTAAAATGTGCCTAAAAGCATTATCAGATTGGGCATTAGGTCATATGTTGCTTTATATAAGCTCGTTTACTTTTTTAACAATGAAGCTATTTTGCCTGTTTTATAAAGAACCGTATGCTTTAGTGAATATTCAAACACTGGAAAATACAGTAAACACTATTGTGTAGTAGTCAAATAATGTAACATTTGGATCTCCTAGTATGACCAAGAGTTTTACATAGAAATATGTTGAAATCATCAATTTAGGGAGTTATTTTGCTTGCAAAGCTTGTTGTTTCTTGAAATACTATCCATAGGACTAGCACAATGTATTCTATGTATATAAACATATTAATGTTTATTTTATTTGCAAGAAGTACTCACCAGCAGGGCCAGGAACACACACTTATAAAATGACAACAATTACAAACAAGACTGACTACTTAGATCATAACTCTTTCTCTCTATAATGTGCTCCTGTCGTGCTTTCCAGAAATGTTGACCTTAATCTTTGACTCTGCATGTTAGCATTTCCTCTCTTCCTTTTGACTTGATGTCAGTATATTTCTTTGAGCCAATAATATCACTATGTTGATTGTTAAGGTCTAATCTTCTCCTTTAAATTGTTTTGGCACCTTTGTCAAAAATCTATGGACCAGGGCTGGCCTGGCGGCTAAGTGGTTAAGTTGCATGCTCCACTTCGGCGGCCCAGGGTTTCTCTGGTGCAGACCCAGCACTGCTCATCAGGCCATGCTGAAGCAGCGTCCCACACAGCAGAGCCAGAAGAACCTACCAGTAGGATATGCAAGTATGTACTCAGGGGCTTTGGGGAGAAGAAGAAAAGAAAAAGAAAAAAGGAAGACTGGCACCAGATGTTAGCTTAGGGCCAATCTTTAAAAAAAAAAATCAATTGACCATTTATGTGTGGACCTGTTTCTAGATCTGTTGGATCTAGTCTGTTCCACTGTCTCTATATATTCCACATTTTTCTTTTCACAAATACCAAACTGTCCTGCTTATATAGCTTTATAATAAGTCTTGAAATCAGGTAAGGTAAGTCCTCCAATTTTGTCCTTATTTTTAAAAATTGCTTTGGTTATTCTAGGTTCTTTGTATTTCCACATGAATTTTAGAATCAGCTTGTCAATTTCTACAAAATAGCTTACTGGAATTTTGATTGAGATTGGGTTGAATCTATAGAATGAACTTGGCAAGAATTGATACCTTAACACTATTGAGTCTTACAATCCATGAACATGGTTGATCTTTTCAGTAGTTTAGATCTTCCAAAAAAATAAAATAAAATAAAAAAGGATCAATATTTACAAGCACATAAAATATGCCAGGCACAGTAATGGGTGCTTTACATGCATCCTATTAATTAAAATTCACCATTCCTTTTATTAGACAGATTATACACAGAAGGAAATGGGGAGGTGGAGAGGTTAAGGAATTCCCCAAGGTCAGTCAGTAGCTGGCATAAAAGGGAATGTGGGCTCCCACCTGTCTGATTCCAAACCTGGCTTTTTCTATTCTCCAGTCTACTTAACTCAGCTCTAACTAGGGTTAAGTGAGGGCCATCATTTATCCTGCAAACCTCTCCAAAGTTCAGATTGTTCCTGAACAACCAAGCATTTCAAACTCCAACCATCACGATGAATTCACTGTTACGGTAAGGAGAAAGTGTTAAATCCTGTGGAGGCATACAGGCGTTAGAGATTAAATTACATTTTCCAAATTGCACTTGAGAATGTTGTGTGCCAATTATACCTTTGAGTCTCTACCTTGTTCATAGCACTTGGGATTCAGGTTTATGAATAGCATACAATTCTTGTACCCCATTGCAAGAAAAGATATTTCCACTTATAAATTATCCATGCAAACTGGCTTAGAATTTGAGAAAGGTTTTGAAAAAGACCTGACAGCTCTTAATATAATTTGAGGAATTACCTGTTATGGACCAAAAAAATCAAAAATCAAAGTCAATTAAAACATATCCAAAGAGGTTGTAATTAGGATTAATCAAAGCTCCTGATCTATTCCTGATAAGGAGTAAGCTAAGATTTAATTTTAAAAAATCATGAAGAAATAGGTTATGGTTGGAGATCTACTCTTAAAGAAAAAATATTCAATGACACTTGTTAAAGACGGGGTAAGGTAGACTTTATTCAGGACCATGAGGATAGTTATAGGAACCACTGCAATGGGATTGGACAGTAGGAGAGAGATGCAGCTTAACTCTGGATGCAGCATGGGCAAGTGCGAATTTACAGCCCAGGAGCAGGGTAAGGATCAGTGGCTGGAAAATGACTAAGAGAAAACAACAGGGTTAAGGGGAGTTCTGGCTAAACTGACCTAACAGGATTCTTGCTGAAAATAGGCCGGGATGATCAGACACCACCTGGGGGAGGGTGGTGGATGAGGAACCCCATCAGATAATTGAGGATGATCAGATATTGAAGATGATCAGATACTGAGGGTGGGGGTTCTAGTTAAAGTGACTTAGCAGGGGTCTTGCTAAAATCGGATTTTACAAGGAACACAGGCCTGGGAGAAGGTTTGGGAGACTGACTGAAGTTAGGTCAAGCAGAGAAGCTTTGTCACTACCTCACATGTTTCTGGTTACACTTCTAAGAGCTTTCCAGGACTCTCTCTGTCCCAGCACGCAGTCTAGAGAAGAGCCTAGTCAACAGTTGACTAAGCTCATAGCAATTCTGCGAAACTGGAAGGCCTAGGGAGGGTACAAGGCGCAGACTTGAAAAGTCTTACACTTCATGATTTCTCCTGTGTACAAAAATCGGAATGGACGGCAGCTAGCGAGGCCTGAGCACCCACACGCGGCGGGGCACCTGACATCCATCCTCACGTCTGTAACCACGAGAGAGGAGTGGGCCAGGAGGGGTGGCCACTGTTCAGGTCTGAAGCCTGGAGCCCACGCACTTGCACCTCACTGCTCGGCAGCACCCGAGCAACCGGAGAAAACGCGAGTGAGGTTGTGCGGGTTGTTTATGGCGACAGGGAGGACTGGAAAGGGCTGGGGTGCCCAGAGAACGCGACAGTGTTGGGCTCTTGCAGATGGCCTCCTTCACCCTACTTATCCTGATAGAAGGCCCCAGAAGGGGCGTGGAAGGGAGCAGAGCAATGGAGAGAGGGGTCACGAGTTAAAGCGGCCGCAGGAGGGAGGATGCCACGGGCGGCGACTCGCGGCCGCGGGATCACGTTGGACTCTGGACTGAGCCGAGCCTCAGAGGCTTCTAGAGCGGCGCGCTGACATGCCGCGGCCCCCTGCAGCTGCGAAGACCTGACGCCCCCCGCCGGCCCGCTGACGCTGCTCCCCCGGCTTGTCCAGTTGTCCCTGCTGGGCGCTCCCTCCGCGCGCCTCGGGCCGCAGGTGAGTCAAGCCCCGCACTGCCCGCAGGCATCAGGTGTCGTGGGAACCCAGGGAGGGACCGAGATGTCACGAGCCGTCGGTGACAGAGCGGTAGGGTCCGGCCCCAGGCCGAAGGCACCATGGAAGGGACACAGGTGGGCGCAGGGCATGAGCTGCAGCAGTTCCGCACAGCGCCCGCGCGGCCGCCCGGGCAAGGTCAGTGGTGGCCCCTGGCGTGCCCCCCAGGTCGGCGTGCCCGCGCCCCGGTTAGCCTGGACCCGAACTGTGGCGGCCGGGAGGCAGGGATCCGAGAGCAGAAAGTCGCCGGCGGACCAGAGTCTCGCCTTGGGAGGCCTGGGGACGGGGCGGTCGTTTGGGTGTGGCCGGGGCTCGAGATGGTCTGGAAGTTGCACAGCCAGCCTCTCTGGACTCGGAGTGTGCCTGTATTAGGCGCGTGGGGGGCGGATGGAAATGGGAGCCAGAGCCAGGGTCCCTGCGCTGGGCGACAGCAGCCCCCGCCCGCCCGGGTCGTCTAAGGAGCTGGGGCGCACGGCGGGGAGGAGGGCGCGCTGCTGCGGGCCGCGCTCCGGGTGACCGCGCAGCGTTCCCCGCGGCTCCCCGCGCCCGATCCTGAGAGCGCAAAGTCAGTCTGAAGGCTCGTTTTGTTTTAAACAAAAGGAAAAGAAAGAAAAAGAGACTGAAGTTTTGTGTTTGATGAGAAAGCGCTTCTGAAGAAACTGAGTTGCGTTACTTTTGTCGACTGTGAGGCTTTTACTATTTACACACATTCCCCGGTTTTCTCTAATTTTCTGCGCCTCAATCCAATCAAGCCTCTCTTCGTCAGGAATAAATAACGTCTGTGTGTTAGTTTGTAGATTCTAAGAGCACGCCTAATACCTCGGAGAGACTCTCCCCCGGCCCTGCACCCTGCACCCTGCGCGGCGCTCCGCTGGGTGGGGGTGGGGGCGTGGAGCTGGGGAGCACTCCTTTCGCGGCTGGGGGTCTGGACAGGTGGCAGTTTTTAAAGCGCCACCTCGGAAGGGCTTCTGTGACGCGGTAAAGCTAACGTTTGCAGCGAGTTGAGCGGCCATTCCTTGTGAATGAAATGTCTTGGTTCCGGGACAACTTGGCGCGATGCGTTGAATAAATTAATTGTGGTTGGCTCGTTTTCTCTTTGTTCCCGTGGGTTACTGTTACACGGTGTGTGGCTGCTTTGTTTAAAGTTTAATTTTCCCTTGACCAAAATAGAAAGGGCTTCATGTGACCTCAAACTTGTAATTCATCAACGTGCTTGATAAGTAACTGCTTCATTATTATCTTGGTGTTCATATGCGAATTTCAGTGAACAAAAATCATTTTTAATTTAAATCCCATAGATAAAGTCTCTTTAAATGCTGGTTAAAATAGCATACCTTTTTGAAGAAGGAAATAAAGCGTTCTTGAGTGAAAAGTCTAAGAGATTGAGAACTTTTTTCTCTCCCTTATGTCTTTACCTAAGAGTTATTGTACTCATGCTTTGACAGGCATTTTAACACATACATGAGCCACACTTTATTTTATTTTTTTAATATTTGTGGGGTTTTTTAATTTTAATTTTTTTTTGAGGAAGATTAGCCCTGTGCTAACATCCACGGCCAATCCTCCTCTTTTTGCTGAGGAAGACTGGCCCTGAGCTAACATCTGTGCCCATCTTCTTCTACTTTATATGTGGGATGTCTGCCACAGCATGGCTTGCCAAGGGGTACCCTGTCCGCATCCGGGCCTCCGAAGCAGAACGTGTGAACTGAACTGCTGCGCCACCAGGCCAGCCTTGAGCCACGCTTTAATAAGTTCTGTCGTATTTATTTCATTTCATTATTTCATAATTGTTTCATTTCATTAATTCAAGGTATTACATATGCTATTGTAAATATCTTTTATGCTTTATTGACTCAGCAACATCCTTAATAATCTTTTCATTAATCAAGCATTTAAAAACTTTTCCCATGGCTAGCTTTTATAGCCAATGTCTATTGTTTGGAGATGATGGGTTTGCTAAGAATGTTTGAGTCAGAGCCCAATGTGAGGTACTATTCTTGGAAAGCAGCGTGGTACCTAAACAGTGACTTGTTAGATATTGTATTAATATGGTTTCAATTTCCCCCCATTGATCTGCAATTGGAAGTTACTGTAAAAATTTCAAACAGAGCCAGCCTTTCTAGTCTCGATGGAAGAACTGTATTGGTCCCAGTGGTCTGGGGTATTTTATGTTGAACAGGTTTCCATAATACTAATGCTAATCTGAGGGAAAATCCAAGATAGGTCCCAGCTTCTGGAGTGACTTCTGTGCCATTTTGGAAAAGCTGACTATGAAGACAATAAAATCAGCCCCATCCTTTTCAAAGGGACAAAACAAATAATAGGTATGAAGTACTTTGAAAAGTAAAATGTGCTACATAAATATAAGGCCTTCAGTGAAAAGCAAATGCAAGTGGCATGGCTGATTGGGATTTGGACTTAAATTGAGCTGCTGCGTTTCCCTTTGTAGAACAGTCGAGTCGCCTGAGGCTCACACCGCCCCTTAAGAACCTTGTTGGCTGTTTAGGAAGCTATCTGTCTGCTGGGCTGTACGGAAACTGAGGCTGCTTGCTCGGTGTTAGACCCTAGGCAAGGGCTTTATTTGCATTCTTACTTAATGCTCAGTAGAATCATATCTTGTTTCTCTACACCACATCTGCTACCTTTGACTTAGTGCTTTTAAACTTTTTTCGATATTCTGATGAAACTTTAAGTATCTCCCCAGGAAAAATGGCCATATCCACATATACACAAAATTTTGCACATAATTTCCGGGTCCCCCTACCCTCTGAAACCCTTCCCTGGCCTTTCACGTCACCATGCTCTAACTGTATCTATTACTGAATGAGGCAGAAAGCATATACATACTCTTTATGCACATATAATCTTTTACTGATAGAAGCAGCCCTTGAATTTGGTAACTCTCAACTGGGTGACTTAGTAACTGAAACAAAAAGAAAAGTGATGTGTTACATTCTAATTGATCTGTGGATGTCTAAAGTGCGGTTTAGAACAATGGTGCTTATTTGAAACCAGACCTTTTGTTTCAGCTTCTTCAACTATCCTGCTATAACTAAGAATGTGGATTTGTGCCTTTACTTACAGAATGGAAACATTTTTTTTCCCCTAGAGATGTCAAATCTTGACGTTGTTATAAGTAGCTGCAGCTCCTGTGAAGATGAGAATGCCTGCACTTGTAACCAGCATACGACTCCCTCTGAGAAGCTTCTGTTAGAAGACCAGATGCGGCGTAAACTCAAGTTTTTTTTCATGAATCCTTGTGAAAAGTTCTGGGCTCGAGGTAGAAAACCGTGGAAACTTAGCATACAAATTCTAAAAATTGTAATGGTGACTATTCAGGTAAGCATCTCAGATGGTGAGTTTAGTGAAGTCCTCTTTTATTAACAAAGAGGACTATGGACAGTGGTTTATTTATGACTTTTAACTGTATGCATAATAGAGAACAATGAATAAGGAAACATACAATCTTAAACCCTTCTCTTTTCAATATTTGTGAAAGAAGACTTTGGAGATTTCTTCTTACTTTTTTCCTTCTCATCTTTCATTAAGTTATAATTTTAGTCACATCATGTAATTAGTTTTCAGGAAAAGAACATTTTATTATTTGGCTTCCAATAGAGAGGTTTAGCTGAAGGTTTCTAAATCAGAAATGGAAACAAGCTGTTACCCAACCAGAGGATTCTTTTTCTTCCTAGTTAGTTTCCTGGGAATTTCTCCCTCATTGGAAACTTCAGGGGTTTCTGTTAAGCAAGTCCTGATTCTCACAGCCCTGTAATCATGGCAGACCTGCAGCAGGAGAAGGTAGGTTAACTAAAAAGGAGTGGCATTAGGTAGTGAAATGTGAGGCTTCATTTTAGGGCTTTTTGAATTTCCTTTCCTTGACTTCTCTTAACATTGTTTGGGGAGACTATATTTTGTGACCTTTATATACACTAGTTATGCTTTACTCTTGTGAAGATAGGATTTCCTGCTGGTGAGAGTAACTATCTCTTGTTAAAAGCAAAAGGGCAAAAATGCAAGCAGATTTTAATAGGAAAAATAGATGTGATCAGTTTATTTTTTATCAATACTTTCTCTTCTTAACTTGGTGGAAAAATGCATGTTTGATTATTCAAGGAGAATTTTTTTTTAAAAACTCTGAAATTACTAATCTTTTTTTTTTTTAAAAATTTTGTTTTTTCCTTTTTCTCCCCAAAGCCCCCCAGTACGTAGTTGTATATTCTTCATTGTGGGTCCTTCTAGTTGTGGCATATGGGACACTGCCTCAGTGTGGTTTGATGAGCAGTGCCATGTCCGCGCCCAGGATTCGAACCAACAAAACACTGGGCCGTCTACAGCGGAGCGTGCGAACTTAACCACTCAGCCACGGGGCCAGCCCTGAAATTACTAATCTTAACTGATTATTGAGAACAAAATGTTATTGAGAAAGAGTGTTAGAAGCTAAGACAATCTCTATACTCACGTGAAGTTGGCAGAATTCCTGCCTCTCTCTGATGCTAGATGTTGTCTTAAGGAAACCAATATTCGAGTGATTACTCTGTTGTTCCAGGACAGTACTTCATTTAATTCCATCAACACTCCTATTGGATAAACACTAGCGTCCTTCATTTTACAGAAGAAGAAACTGATGTTTATAGAGTTTTTAAAAAGCCGCATGGCTAGTCACTGGTGGAATCAAGACCTTAGAGGCCAATGCTCTCTCTCTATCACCACGAAAACGGATGTTCAATTCTCTGTATAATATTTGGCAAGTTGGAATTGAAATTCTTAACTTTCAGATGATAATACAGTGTGTCACGATAGTGAAAAATTTATCTGTACTGTTTCTGATGAGTAGGGAGAAAAGCCTATATCAGTTGAATGTGGATATTTTCTACTTAGAATGATAGGTACCTCTTGAGTGTTTGCTGTGTTTTGGGCTAAACATGTTACAGGCATCATCAAGTTCAATTCTTAAAACAAATCAGAGGTGGGTAGTGGTACCCCCATTTCACGGATGAGAACACTGAAGCTTAGTGGAGTAAAATAACCTGTCATAGGCAGGAAAAGAAGAGTGGAAGTGAGCTTCAAACGCAGATTTATTCCGTCTAAAACTTATGTTCTTAATTACTCCTTAATCTTTTAGGGAGCTCATCTAATCTTCCTGATTTCCTAGGGTGATCAAGAGGAAAATTGACCAATGGTTTAAGATGTTTAAGCCTGTTAGGAATAAGTGAGTAAAAGGCACTTAATTAAGATTCAAAAGGAACTGAGGATTTCTTAATTGTGATGTTTCCTTAATTTATATCTGAGAAATCAAGCAAAAATACATAAAGACAACTTTGTAATTGAGCAAATGAGGGTGATTTGGTGACAGATTTCCTCTTTTCAAGGAAAAAAAAAGGTAGTCTTTCTGTTAAGTTGGAGATTTTGTGCTTGCAGCAGCAAAAGAAGGATGTCTGTGACATTAGGCGCCGTACTAAAAGTTTCCCTTTTCCCACTACCTGGCTCAGGATCTGAATTATCACAGCTCTTTCTCTGCCATTGGTTCTCCTGTCTGCCACTAGGCTTTGAGGGCAGAGCCTGTAGTCTTCTCATTGTATTCTCACTACTTAGCTCAGGGCTGGCCTGTGGGAGGTACTCCTGTATTTGAATGAATTGGCCAAGACTTTGTGGTCATCAGCTTCAATAGATGTAAAATCCATGAAATATCAAGCTGTCATCTTATTGAGATTTAAATAGGCTACTTAGCTTTAAGAGGCTCTTAGGAAATGGGAATTGAGTTAGGTAGAGACTGATTACGTGGGTAGGGTGCAAAGCATACATCACAAGGGGAGGTGATGGGAAAAAATTTGTCTCCTCCCTCTTTTTTCCTGATCTGAGCCTGGATTATTAGCATGGTAGGGTGGATAGAGCTTGATTGAGTCTGTTAGACTTGGGTTCAAATTCTTACTATACACTTGCTAGTGATGTGACTTTAAAAAATTATTTAACTTCTCTGAGCCTTTATGTACTCATCTGTAAAATGGGTATATTAGGAACTATACTGTGGAATTAGTATGAGGAAAATTCCTGGAATAACGTAGGGCACATAGGTGCTCAGTGTTGTTCCCTTTTTCCATATGAAATTCACCCTGCCTCACTCTGGGGTCTAAATCAGAGTGTATGTTCTAAATTCACAGCATATGTGTGTGTGTCTGTGTATGAGAGAGCGAGACCAAAAGCAAGAGTGAGAGAGATTGAGGCATCTTGGGAGGGAAGAGAAGGTGAAAGAGAGACTCAGAGTACAGTAACGTTTGGGGTATGATTGAACGATCTTATGTTAATAGGTCAGCAGTGCAGTTAGACAACTTTTGTGTGTGTGAACCACTGAGTTTCACGTTAAACTCTGGGGTCAATCTTGCCTGAATATTAAGGATATATTATAAATATTCTTTAATTTAGGGATGAGTGGAAAGGATATTTTTACTTGTCGTCTTATTGTCACAGTTTTGGTAATTAGACCTAGGAATAGTGTTTGAAGAGCTTAGACTAACGGTATTTCTTACATTGTGTTGTGTACCTGTTTCGTGCCCTTCTGGATGTCTCATGGAATTCATTTTACACTCTTCCACATGCTGTTCAAGCCCCTGTACCATCTGCCCCCACTTTTTCTGCTCGCGTTTTTTTCCTGCTGTTCCTCTGATTGTTATGCTGGTGTCCTCGTGGCCCCTCAAAGTGCCAAGTTCTACTCCACCGTTCCCCCGTGCTCGTCAGATGCCCCCTGCCCAAGCGATGCACATACTTCAGGCTTTCTATCATACTATTTCCTTAAGGAAACCTTCCCATTTCTCTAGCCAAAGTGACTTTGCTTTTGTGAACTCCTAGAGCTTTTAATGGTGGAGGCAATGTCATAAGTGACATCATACGTGAAAATAAATGTTGAAAACGTGCAAAGCCACTTTCTCTCATTTTCAAACTGGAAACACATCTTATCGTTAAGAAGAAATTAATTCACAGCTACCAAAAGTTTAATTTCTGTTGAATGTATTTGGGATCAATTAGACTTTGGATAGATAAATTGATCATTATATGGAGACCTGTATTTCATTGCTTTTTCACCTTCTTACTTTTTCTTTTAAGCTGGTCACATTTGGGCTAAGTAACCAGATGGTGGTAACTTTCAAGGAAGAGAACACTATTGCATTCAAACACCTCTTCCTGAAAGGTTATGTGGACGGCATGGATGACACATATGCAGTGTACACACAAAGTGACGTATACGACCAGATCACCTTCGCGGTGAACCAGGTAAATCAAGCACGTTCATTCCTTACTCGGGAGAAAGAACAAACTGGAAAATTGTTGGCAATGTATATAACAGAAACCGACATTCATGTGTAAAAGGGTGGACATTTCTGTAATAACGTGTATAAAACCATTTTAAAATTGTTTTTTAAAAATATTGCCAACAAACTTTTACAAAACTAGAAATTGAGAAAAGCTTTTGTTTAGTAACAGAGAGACAGAAACTTTAAAGACTTAATGAGAAGAATCAAAGCTAGGGCTTGGCATGGAAGCCTCAAGATTTAAAATTATTACCCATGACCCTGGTTGTAAGTAGTCATTAGGTCTTCAGAGTTTATACTTTCGGGGGCCCTTAACAAATAATGAGAATATTAAGTTTGCAGAGTATATATAGTAACCAAGACCTGAAAGTTCATTTAAAAAATAGTAAGGCCTTTGTGTCATGCATGACAATGATTTTATTGTAACATTGATTAACTGCCAAAAAAAGAGTAAGCTCCTTTTTCATACAGATGAGTCAAATTCCTATTCTGAGTTTCTAATCAGTTCGTTTTTGCTATAAACAGTACTTTCCTGAGATCCTAAATCTCTTGTTTTGTAGGTATCATTGAAAGTGTTTTCAAAGTCAATATTTCCAACCTGGGTTAGCTTGCAGACCACATTTCAAAATTATGACAACTCTTCTTCAAAAAATTATTATAGCACAATTGTGGCTTCATTATCTAGAGACAATCTATGCACAGTGAGATAGTAAACTGCTAGGATAAATACCAAAGCTTTCTGTTAGCATTCAGATTGTGAAAATTGGCCAGAAATCTATAGTAATAGAAGTAAGCTGCATACATTGTTAAAGAGAATTATGCCCTACAATTTGTAAAGGGAAAAAATAGTATAATGCTGGAGACAGTCAATTTTGAGATTTTTGTTTTAAGCATATTAAGTGTCTCTAAAGCTACTCTGAACCAAATTGGTAGTTAGGTTTTTTGGACATTTTTTCAGGCATTTTTAGCTGAAGGTAAAAAGTATCTTGATCACGATTTTCATGAATATCTTCAGTTTCTGTGGTTAATGAGGTCAGTTATTCGACACGATTCCAGAGAAATGAAAAGGGACAAAACAGACTGATATTAAAGAAGGATTTTTTTTGCTGTAAGGAAATCCCTTGATAGTTGAAGTGATAGTCACCTAGGGGAACTCACAGATAAGACAGTGCCTTCTCAGCCCTTTGATGTATTTCCATGACTAATTAGTTATCCTGAAGGGTTTGGCCCCAAGCTGTGGTCTAACTGGATAATCTCTATGGCTCATCCTGAGCCAACACTGGTTATAACAGCACCACTTTCTCTTTATTATATATGATTATATATTTGAATGTCAAAGACCTAGTTATTTTATTTTCACCCTATGTCCTGGCTTTCCTCAATCATTTTCGGGACATCTTTACTGGGTTCCTTTCTTTTGCCAGCCCCTTAAATTTGGGCAGTCCTCAAAGGTTTGTCCTCTTGTTGCAGCATTTCCTCCACTGCACAGCCTCAGCCGTCACCAAGGCGAAGTGACTCTGAAACAGCTGCTCACACTGCTGTGTGCCAGCCAGCTGTCCGGCGCCTCAGAACAAGCCCGTCCAAAGCAGGTCCACGTTCTCTCCCCATCTGCTCCCAGACCTGTTTATCTTTCTGGTCAGTTAGATTTAAAGACCTCAGGGTCTTGGAATCATTTACTCTTGAAGCTCATGTGTAGTCTTTAAATTCCTACTTCTGGATGGCTTCCTTTCTTCCTCAGCCATCTGCCCTACTACTCTTTGGCTGCTTTCTAAAGAATTCACCTAAAATCACAGACATGATTGCATAATACTCCTCAGTATATATATATGTGTGTGTGTGTGTGTGTGTGCAAACAGTGTTCAGAGACACAGCTTTTGGTACGTTTATTCCATGAAGGCAGAGGTACATACAGGCACTCAGATGTTTGTGAATGAATGAATGAGCCTAAAAGGCTCATTTTATGTGTTAGGATCAAGTGGTCACAGAAGGACTACAAACAAGCAATCTGTAGTCAAGGAGCAATGGGTTTGAATCTGCTTTACTCTGGGTGCCACACCACTCAGGTAAGGACCGTTAATGTGTATTTTTATTGTCCCCCATAAGATGACCTGGACCCATGAATCTGTGTGAAAAACTCCTTCTCTCAAGGCAGGGCTGCAGAGGCAAAAGGGGACAGTTGCCCAGGCTGATTAAAGACTCACAGAGGCCACAGCCACTTAGGTGCCCGATTGGTCAGTCCCACGGGTCACCTGCCTTCTTGCCATGGACCCACACCACATTCATGTCCCAAGGTCCTCTGGCTCAGGCTTCAGTGCTGCCCTTTAGCTGGACACGGCTCTGCCACGTGCCCCAGCCCACCCAGCTCTTGCAGGTGCTCCGACCTCCACAAAGAGCCTTCTTAGGACAGCAAGGGAGTCTGGCCATGGCATAGCTTATAATGGTCACAGGTACCCCAGCCCTGTGCCCCAGATCTTTTGTGTGTCAAGCTCTTACAAGGTTTAAGACACTCAAGTTTCTGTGGTCAAGAGGTTCAGATCTTTAGGTAGTTCTTGTGGAGATAGTGGGCACTCAGAAAGGTTCCAGGGCCCCATACAGGTGTGACTCTCCTTCTTGACCCCTGTTGGCCTTTCCAGCTTTACCTCCCGTTATACACCCCACATTCCAGGCACACTGGGCTGGTCTACTTGTACTTACCACACTTGATATCTTTTACCTTCTTTTCCACGTAATGGACTATCTATCCCCCTTCCTGCCCCCCAGTATAAAACTACCAATTTGGCTCAGAGTAGTTTTAGAGAGACTTAATACACTTCTTTCCTTGAATAGAAAGCAAAAATCTCAAAATGAACATCTCCCGCGTTATACTATTTCCCCCCTACGTGTCAGCCATTACGCTATTTAGCTTATGCCGCTTACTTCCATTCCCATAGATTTCTGGCTCACTTTCTCAATCCCAGTGCTAACAGAAAGCTTGTGGCCGTAATCACATATTCTGTCCTAGCCTTTCCCCATCTCACTGTGCATAGATTATCTCTAGTGAATGCAGAGCCATATACTAATTTCTTACCTCACCATTAGTTTGACAAATATTTGAGCACCTCCTCGGTGCCTCCTATGTTCTAAGTGCAGGTGTTAGAGCAGAGGACTTGAGGAATTCCTTGCCCTGTGGAGCCTACATTCTATTTGAGGAGATGGATTTTAAACAAGTTTAACTGAAATCATTTGATTTCAGATAGTGATAATTGCAATGAAGTAAAATAATGTAGCTTAATACCCAGTGACCTCAGGGTGGTCAGAAAAGGGCTCTCTGAGGACTGAAGCCTGGGGAAGAGTATTCTAGGCTGAAGGGTAGCAACTGCAAAGCCTCTGGAGGCCTGAAAACATTTAGTATGTTTAAGGAAATGCAAAGGAGGCACGTGTGGGTAGGCTAGGCCTCTCCAGGCTTTATAGGCCCTGGAAAAGAGCTTTAAGGTTTAGTCTTGGAGAGACAGGAAACCATGAGAGGGCCTTCAGTAGGGGAGTGACTGTAATGTACATTCGCAAAAGCTAACATCATTTATTCACTCAAATATTTAGCATCTGTTATGTATCAGATTTTTTTTTTTATTTTTTGCTTTTTGCTGAGGAAGACTCACCCTGAGCTAACATCTGTTGCCAATCTCCCTCTTTTTTATGTGAGCTGCCTCTGCAGCAGGGCCACTGACAGACAAGTGTTGTAACCCTGCACCTGGGAATGAACCTATGCCACCGAAGCGGAGTGTGCTGAACTTAACCACTTGGCCACCGGGGCTGGCCCTCACACGTTGTTTTTGTGCAGGGATACTGCCCTGAATCGATAGACCAAGTCAAGGATCATATTCCAAGAGGAAGAGACAGGCAGTAATGCAGTATACAAGGATATCATCTGTCAGTTGGTTATAAGTACTGTGAAAAAAAGCCAGGCAGAGTGAATGAGTCGAGGTGGTCAGGAATAGTGTGAGGAGAGAGCAGACAAAAATGTGGGAGGCAGCGTGTGGCTGTCTCAAGGAAGAGCCTTCCAGAGAGGAGGACAGCAAGAACAGAGTCTTGAACAGGTTCGTGTTTTATGTGTCCCTGTTCTAAGGGCTTTCCCTGCACCAATTCACTTACTCCTTGTAACAGCCCTCGAGTTACTTCTGTTTGGAGTCTAGACTGTGGTGAGAGGTGGATTGGAAGCAGGAAGACCATTTAAGAGGCTTAATTTCTTCAGGTGTGAGATGCTGGTGGTGTAGACCAGGGCAATAGCAGTGAAGGTGACGAGAAACAGTCAGTTTGGGGATATAATTTGAACGTAATGCATGAGTTTTCTGATGGACTGGCAGTGGAGTGTGAGGGAAGGAGACGAAAGGATCATTCCTAAATTTTGGCCTGAACAGCTCTCGACTTATGGAGCCATTTATTGAGAAGGGAATTATTGTCGAAGGAGCCGGTTTTTCTGTTTGCATATTTACATTTAGGATTCTTCTTAGACCCCGTAGGAGTCATGTAGGCAGATTGCTATCTGTGTATGGAATTCAGTGGAGAGGTCAGGAAGTGTAAATTGGGAAGTGGTCAGCATTTAGATGGTGTTTAAAACATGGGACTGGTTGAGACCATTTAAGCAGAGAATGTGGATAAGAGGGCTAGGACTGAATCCAAGGGCACTCCCAGATGTACAGGTTGGCAAGAGGAGGCTTCAGCAAAGGAGACTGAGAAGTAACCAGTGTCCCAGAAGTTGAGTGAAAAAAGTATCCCATGAAGGAGAAAGGAGTCCCCTGCAGCAAAGACCATGGAGAAGTGGAGTTAGATGAGGACTGAGAACTAAAAATCAGATCTGGTAACATCCTGCTCATTGGTGGCCTCGACAAGGCCCAGCTCAGAATCCCTCCCATAGGCCCAGATTATAAATGATTTCCTTCATTTATTATAGAATGTTTCACATGCATCTTTTAGGAGAGTTGTTTATTTATGTGTCCATCCCACTAAATTCATTCCAAGAGACAGATGCCAGTATCCCTATCTTTGTATCACCAATTGTGCCAAACAATGTTGTTCATAGCAAGCTCTGGAACACTGAGTTTTGTGTCTTCCATCTATAGAAATCATTAAGAATTCAAGTTGACAGTTATTCCAAGGTACCATAAAATTCATTTGTAAAATTAACATTTTGTTTTATTTAGAGGATTCACTGGGACAGGAGAATATTGCTATAAAAGTAACTACACTGCATTCATACAAAGATAAAGATTTAAAAAAAAATTTCCTAGAAGAAGTTTTGCTAGTTAGCCTGGAACAATTATGTTCCACCTACTATATCATGGTAGTAAAGCAGAACTCTGACCTTGCAGAAAGCAGTTCAAAGAGGAAGAAAATTTGTATTCACACTGAATGTAAAAATCCATTCCTGAACACAGTTCTTTAAAGGAGAAAAGAACCTCAGAGATTATGTGGTTTAAGCCTTTAATTTTGCAGATAAGGAACCAGAAGCTCAGAAAGTTTGTGACTTGCCCGTGGTCACAGAAATGAGACTTGAACCCCAAACTCTGCCCTCTGCTGTCCTGGTGCACAACTTCCTCTGCAGATCACCGTGAATGTCGCCACCTAGAGGGCAGATGGGACCTGCCAGTCTCAAAGGCAGGGAGGGAGAGAAATCATGGCTTCACTTCTGCCCTGGCTGGTGTTCCTATTTTCTGTTTCTCTTTTTGGTTGAAGTACTTCAAGCTACGCAACATCTCAGTTGGGAATCATGCTTATGAGAACAAGGAGACGGAGCAGTCTGCGATGGCAATCTGTCAGCACTTCTACAAGCAAGGAAACATCTGTCCTGGAAACGACACCTTTGACATTGATCCAAAAATTGAAAATGGTGATATTCTTCTATAAGCTAGAACTTCTATTTTTAGCCTCTTGATTTATACGTAAAGTCAGTCATTGCATCTCTAAAAACATTGATTTAGTCTCTGCTATTAGGTCATAGTAAGAACTATATAGGAATTATCATGTGTCAGATACTTTACTATAACTCATGTTCTTCAAAGAAAAAACACAAACACCAAAAAGCCCAACAAGGCAAAGTTTATGATGATGCCCATTTTATAGAAGACTCAAGTATGGCTCAGAAAGTGAAGTGATCCGCTCGTGATGGAGCTAGTGAGAGGCAGTGCTGAAATTTGACCCAGCCTTTCTGTGCTCTAAGCCATTGTATTCGACTGCGTCTCATGCTGGAGAAGCAGTTAAATAGACAGATATTGTCCTTATGAAACATTATGCTTGCAAATTCTTGATGTATATAAAACTCCCTCCCCTTAATAGCACTTCACTATTCAGTATCTTTAGGGGTAAGTTGGGGGCGGAATGAGAGCCAGAACTTAGAATAGCTCAGCTTATGCTTTTTTTTTTTTTTTTTGAGGAAGATTAGCCCTGAGCTAACTGCTGCCAATCCTCCTCTTTTTTTGCTGAGGAAGACTGGCCCTGAGCTAACATCCATGCCCATCTTCCTCTACTTTATATGTGGGATGCCTACCACAGCATGGCGTGCCAAGCAGTGTCATGTCCGAACCCGGGATCCGAACTGGCGAACCTCGGGCCACTGAAGTGGAACGTGAGCACTTAACTGCTGCGCCACCAGGCCGGCCCCCAGCTTATTCTTATTAGTAAAGTTTTATTTGCAATTTGTACCTAAAACATTAGCTTAGGTTGTTGAGTTAAAAAACAAGTATTCAAATACTTTTAACAATATCCACCGGGACTTTTTTTGAGAGGGATAGTAAAGGATTACAGTACTAACTAGTGCAAACCTTCTAAGATACTGTCTTCCTTTTTTTTTTTTTTTGAGTGCTTATTGAGGAAAAATTATCAACACATAATATTTAAAGAAAAATAGATCCTTTAAACTTAGAAAATTTTGTCTTAGGCACCCCAAGTGCTTCAAACCTATGGTTAGAACACTAAAAAGAAAGAAGAGGCTCAAAGTTTAGGTTTAAAGACGGGAAGGCAGATAGCATTCTATGGAAGACTAAACGAGAGAGAGTTCAGATCTTTCTCCATCCCTATCCACTCCAGAAATGTTGGAGCCACTGATAAAACAACATTTGTTGCTTTACAACATCTTAAAAACAAGCGAATCATTGTAACCAAGTAGTATGGATGCCTAGCTTATAAAATCTTAATTCAGGAAAATACTGGAATCTGAATATGTAGTCTTAAATCTATTATCCTTTCAAGATGCAGTTTTACTTACTTTAGGTGCCATATTATATTTTGGTCCTTTCTGTGGCAGAATGTTTCTTTGTAGAGCCAGATGAATCTTTTCACCTCGGAACATTAGAAGAACATAAACTCAATTTAACGCTGGACTTTCACAGGTGAGGCACGCAGATGGGAGTGTAACTTATGCTCGCGTGGATGTGTTTTCACCGCACTAAAGTCTCGTCTGTTTTCTAGACTCGTAATGGTGAAGCTGCAGTTTAAACTGAAGGCCATTAATCTGCAGACTATTCGTCATCAGGAGCTCCCTGACTGTTACAAATTTACCCTGACGGTAAGCGTGGGCCAGACGGAATTTGATTCTGGTCTGGAGAAACAATTGTTTTATCTAGTTATGTGTTTCATCTACTTGTATTAAGGTGTGATCAAATATATAGGATCTTTCCACGTGAATGTGCATAGGGGAAACATAGGTACAGCTAGCTCTGCTTTGTTATAGTGACTTGTTTACTCGTTAATTATTTGTCTTCTGCACCTCAGTGTAAGTTCTATGATGCAGGGACCTTGCCTTGTTGACTGCTGTGTCTCCAGTACCAAGAACATGCCTGGCACAGACTAGGTGTTCAAATACAAAAGGAACAGAGGTTTTTAGCTTCTGTATGGTCAGCTCTTAGCAGTCTGTGGCTGTTTACTTAAAGTCATTCCTAAGGGTTCTTGCTATTGGGTTTTCTCCCCATGGACATTTGCAGCCTTTGGGTTATTGCTCACAGCACCTTCCTTGTGCTGCCTCTGAATGCTCCGGGTAGTTCCTCCCCTTTCAGACTGCCCACCCTATCACTTCTATGTTCTCTGGATTCCAGTTGCAAATGGAGCCATTAATGTTCTCTAGAGAGCACACGATGCCTCTCCTGTGAGTTCGAGGGCCAGAGGATCAGAGTCAGTAACCCAATGCTGTATGGGCATATGCAGGATAACATTCGATACAACTTACCTTCATATGATCCACCTTTCTATTACTTTAGCAGTAGTTTATGTCAAAAGCTTTGTCACGATACTCACCTAATTGGCTGTAAGAAATCAAGTTTTCAGAGATTGAGGTTAAAAAAACTTTCAGAATATAGTATAATGTAATAATTATGCATATCATTTAACCAGAAAAAGCACTAAAACTATAAGACTATTTTGAAATAGGTTACAAATTTTGATCTTAATATTAACCAGCAGTTATGAATTTTCAATATTACTTGACTCTGAAAAAATTGAGCTATTATCCACAGTCTTGTCTCTTCCCTCCTCCCCACTCTTGAACTGAGAAATGGTACTTTTCAGAAGTTTTGTAATCCTTGTGGCTTAGCTCACCTGACACCTCCTTTGTGGATTCTTTTGTGGTTCCTCAGTTAGAAATAAGTTCTGTGCTCTGAACTCCCAGGTTTTCTTTTTGTATTTTCTATGGGCTCAGCACCTTCTCCTTTGTTTCAGGATTTTCTAGGTGTTTTTCACTAACTCTGCTAGACTGAAAGCTCCTTGAAGGCAGGAACTCTTTCATTAATCTTTTCATCCCTCAAAGAACATAGTAGGTGACTCAAATATTTGTTGAATGAATAAATGAAACACTTGTGAAATCTAGGTCCTTTCCAATGACTCAATACAGTAGTGAAAGCCACCTGGCCTGTTAGCCACATGCAGATGTTGCATTTTCACCATTATTGTAGAGTCACCCCAAGCTGCGCCTGTGCCTTGTGGATTTAGCAGTGCATCTCATGGAACTGTGGGAGAACTTACATCCTGTAGGGTAGTTTAATAATAAAAACCATTAGTGCAACTTCATTGTCATAAGTAAACATGAACCAGGGCAGTATACCCCTGATATAAAATGCAGGGACTTCAGAGTCAGACAAGCCTAGATTTTAATTCCAGCTCACCAGTTAGTAGCTATGTAACTTTAGGCAAATTACTTAATTGGTTTGAACTGAAATTTTCTCATTTATAAAACAGAATTAATGTCCACCTACCTGAAAAGTTGTCGAGATAGAAGATAACATATATAAAAGATCTGCCTGAATATCTGGTATTTGGTAAATATTTGATTCATTCAATAGCTGCTTATTAAACTTTTCCTGGGTGTGCCCAGTTGGATTCATAGTGTAAAAGTACTACATTAGCATTTATCCATACTAGTTTGATAAATTCTTGTATCATGTATTTTGAAGCTCTTTATTAGGTGTATAAATATCCAGGATTCTTGTGTTCACTTGATGAACTGGCTCTCTTATCATTATGAAATGGCACTCCTTACCCCAGTAATATTCTTTCTCTAAAATTTACTTTGTCTGATGTTAATATAACCACTCCAGCTTTCTTTTGATTAGTGTGATCATTGTATATCGTTTTTCCATCCTTTTAATAGTAACCTGTTTGTATCTTATATTTAAGGTGAGTTTCTTGTTAAACAGCGTATAGTTGAGTCTTGCTTTTTAATCCAACCTCACAATCTCTACCCTTTAATTACGGTGCTTAGACCATTTAAATTGCATGTGATTATTAATATTGTTTCTCTCTTTTTCTGCTGTCTTTTGGTTTAATTGAATGTTTTTTGGATTCCACTTTATCTCATGTATTAGCTTATTAGCTATAGCTCTTTGCTGTATTAGTTCGGGGTTCATAGTACATGTTTACCTTATTACCGTCTGCCTTCCAGTGGTGTCATACCACTTCATGTAGAGAATAAGATCCTATCGACAATATATTTCCGCTTTTCCCATCTTAGGCTTTATGTTATTGTTGTCATACAATTTACTTCCAGATCTGTTATAAACCACACAATACATTGCTATTATTTTTGCTTTAAACAGTTACCTTTTGAGGTAGTTTCAATAATAAGAAAAAAGTCTATATGTTTGCCCATGGAGCTACCATCTCCAGCATGCTTCATTTCCTTGCGTAGCTCCAGGTTTCCAACTGGTGTCATTTTGCTTGTGTCTAAACATCTTCCTTTAACATTTCTTATAGTGTAGGTCTGCCAGTGATGAATTCTTTCAGTGTTTGTATGTCTGAAAAAGAATCTTACCTTCATTTTGTTTTAAAGATTGTCACCTGAGCTAACATCAGTTGCCAAATCTTCTTTTTTTTCGTCTTCTCCCCAACGCCCCCCAGTACATAGCTGTATATTCTAGTTGTAGGTCCTTCTGGTTGTGCCATGTGGGACGCTGCCTCAGCGTGGCTTGATGAGTGGTGCCAGGTCCGCACCCAGGATCCGAACTGGCGAAACCCTGGGCCGCCGAAGTGGAGCATGTGAACTTAATCACTCGGCCGCGGGGCCAGCCACTTACCTTCATTTTTTAAAGATACTTTTACTGGTTATATAATTCTAGGGATTTTTTCCCCTCATGCTTTAAAGATGTTGTTCTTCCTGCTTACGTTGTTTCTGATGAAAAATCTGCTGTCATCTTCACCTTTGTTCATCTGTATGGGATATGTTTTCCCCCATCTGGCTGCTTTAAAATTTTCCTCTTTATCTTTGATTTTAACTATATGATTGTGATATACGTTGGTGTAGTTTTCTTCATGCTTCTTGTGTTTGGGGTTCATTGAACATCTTGGTTCTGTGGGTTTATAGTTTTCATTATAGTTCACCTTTACTCAGTATTATTTCTTCAAAATTTTTTTTCTCTCTTCCCCTACTTTTCAGAGATTCCAATTACATTTGTATTTAGGCACTTGAAATTGTCCCACAGCTCACCAGCACTCTCTTTTTTGTAGTATTTTTCAGTCTTTTTTCTCTGTGTTTCATTTTGGATAGTTTCTATTGCTATGTCTTCAAATTCACTTATCTTTTTTCTCTATTATTTAATCTGTTGTTAATCCCATACAGTATTTTGTCTTCTTTGTTTAAGGAATTCAGCTTCTTCTAAGCCTAAACTGAGATGTGGTTGACATTAGTCAAAGTATATTTACTCAACAGATATTTAGTGAGCACCTGCTATTTGTAAGAGCCCGAGGCTCTTTGTGTGGGAAAAGCCCGGTTTCTCCTTGGCAAGGATTTCTGACTCATTCAAATAATACTGAGCATCTTCCTTGCATGAGGCTGTGGGCTGGGTCCTCCAGCAGCATGGGGATGGGCAGACACTGACAATGCCCTTTGTTGCTTGTCAAGGAAAGAAATTTACAATCCAATATGAGGAGAAGCAGAGTGACTCGATTCATTACATTTATTTGAAATCTTATATGTGAAGTGTTATCTGATTACCTCACATGAAGAAGCTTCAGTAAAACTCATATAAACGTCAGACTTAAAAGAACTTTTTTTCTTTAGGACTTGAAAGAGGAGGCACTAAAAAACCAAAAACCAAAAAAGAAAAAAACAAAAAAACAGACTAATTTTCTTGCCTTGCCTTTATGTTCCCCGTGTGAGGAAAGTAGAGGGAGCTAGAAGGGGAAAACAGTAGAAGGACTATGGAAGGTGTTTGGGCATGGCTTTGTCCTGCTTGGTGCCAGGTGTCCGGAAATGGTTATCCTTGAAGCAAGACATGGCTGTCGGTTCCCTGGGACCACATCCTTTGTAATACATATGGTTCTAGAGTGACTTAGAAATCTAGGCCCAGAATGAAAATCGAAAAAGCTCCACCTGAAATCTCTCAAGACCAAAGTAATGAACCTCTGTGTTAGTACGAATTGCAGTAACACTAAAAATCTGTCCCCAGTTGAGGCCCTGCTGGAATGTGGGGAAAAGCACAGTTGAATTGGCTCCTGCTCATGTCAGGAGGGCTTCTAGAGGTGCTGAGAATGGGAAGAAAGGGGAAGTTCTCTTGTTCTAGAAGTCATCCAAGGCTAGACTACTGTCCTAGAAACATAGGATTTTAAAGATGGAGAAGTTCAACTTTCTTATTTCGCAGATAAATGAAGAGAACTTTCCAAGGTTGAACAGAGTTAGTAATAGGTCAGGGAAGAGAATCTGGGTCTCCTGTTACCTTGAAAGAGCTGTTTTCTGATTAATGCATAGAAGTATCTCGGCTTCAAAAACCATAGGTATGTTTGTGACCGTGTTCCTGTTCTTCACAGATAACGTTTGACAACAAGGCCCATAGTGGAAGAATTAAGATAAGGTTAGATAATGAGATATCCATGAGAGAATGTAAAAACTGGCATGTATCTGGATCAAGTAAGTGATGTATTTTATTAGCTTTCAAAATGTTTATTAAATTACTAGTCTCAAGGATAAGTAGAGCATCAAATGAAAGGATTGGATCATTCCCAGGTCCCTAATTCTCTGCAGGTAGATCAATTCAATTGTAGATACCTGATGTTCCAGGCAATACATAACTTATTAGTAACCGAAATGACTTTTCCTGCCTTCTCCATGTGCCCTCACTGGCCCACTCCTTACCAAGAAAATGCTAACATCCCTCAGCAAAAAAATCACATATAGCCAAGCCAATATTTATTGAGTGCTTACTGCATAAGTACTTCCACCTACATTTTCCTCATTTTAGTATTTTTAAATATCCTTGAGATAGGCTGCATCCCTATTTTTAAATATGAAGAAACTAAGGTTCAGAAGAGAAACTTAGTGTCCATGGTCATACAGCCAAGGAGAAGTCAAGTAGGATTTGACTCTGAAGCATCCCACACATTATAGCTGTCTTCTATCTGGGTCAAAAAAAGTAGACTAAATAAGGAAAGGGTATATTCCTAAAATATGGACATGAGGTCAGGTGTAGACTGAGTACCATTGAGAATTTTGGAGCTGAACTGGAGAAAATTGACTGGAAAGAATTTGTGTATCTCATTTTCTAGTCCCTTGTAAGTAACATAATGGTATGTTGTGCTTGACTTAATGAGTAGGTTGGGGGTCTTGGATTTTAGTGAGTGGGAGAATCATCGCAGGTACTTGCTTCGAGGCAGTTCTCCCTAGTTTCACATAAGACAGTCAGTAGGTCTGGGGTGGGGCCTAGGAATGTGCAGGTGGTCCTTACTCATACTACACTTGGATAATAATTGCTTTAGGGTTTCCTACTGATTAACTCACCAAGTTCAGAAGTAGTAATGAGATAGTAAGAGTAAATAAAATGAAATTTATTATTCCAGTATTCTTTTCACAATAGGTAACTTCAAATACATGAGGCTTTTGAATCAAAAATTTTATTTCAACCACAAAATTGTTTACTTGAAACACAATCCTGTTTTGTCATCTGTAAACATTGTAATACTTCTCCATGAACTTCAGAATAGGCAAAAAAAAGAGCATGTGAAAGTGCTTGACACATAGGCTTTCTCTCAAATGTTTTTTTCTTGGTTTGTAAGTTGTTTTCTAAAGTAGATTCAGACATTTGTGTAATAATGAGATGCCCTTGGCTGATATTAACGGGATGCTTCATTACAGAATTAGTCGTAAGTGCTTTATTAGTATAGAGCAGTCTAACTTGTTAAATAAAGACACGCTCTGCAGCAGAGCATAGGATGCTGAGACCTCTGCCACGTCCCTTCACCTGGCTGCACTCCTGCTAGCCAGGACTTTGCACTTGGGTTCTCCAGACTCTGCATGATGGCTCTATTTCAGCACTCAGGTCTCCTCTAAAACCTGCTGCCCCCTTGGTGAGGCCTCCCTTTACTATGCAATATAGATGAACCTCTCTTCTCCCGGTGCCCCTACACCAAGCTCCCTCATGTAGAGCAGTGGTTTTCAAACGTTAGTGTCCCAGGAGAACTTAGGAAAACACAGGGTCTGATTCAGTGGGTCTAAGGTAGGGCCAGAGAATGTGCATTTCTAACAAGTTCCCAAGGGATGCCAAGAACCACTAATAGAATATGACAGATGCTGGAGACTGCAAAGGTTTGCATCCTGATTCTGCTACGTACTGGCTGTGTAACCTTGGGCAAGTGACCTTTCTGTGCTTCAGTTTTCTCACCTGCAAAGTGGGGATAATCACACCCACCTCACTGGGGTTGAGGATCAAATGAATTAATCCGTATAAAGTGTTTAGAACCATGTGTGGCCTATCAATACATGTTAGCTATTATGATTTATTTTATTCACGTCACTTACTCCTACCTAAAAGTATTTTGTTCATTTGCTTGTTTACTTCTTTGCTTGTCTCACTGCAGTAGAATAGAAGCTCCACAAAGCCAGGGGGCTGTCTGTCTTGTTCACTACTATATCCTCAGCATCTAGAAAAATTCTTGGCACATTGTGGGTGCTTAATAAATATTTTATACCTAGATAAGTATATTTTAATAGGGAATTCAGGGAGGCTAACTGTATGAAGAACGAAAGACCACAAGCTGTAATTAAAGATCTTTGAATGATGGTTGTGGTGATTTTTAAAAGAAGGACTTTTAACCTTCTTTAAATACTAATGGGAAGAACATTTATCAGGACTTTTTCTCTTTGTTGTCTCTGTGGAAAGAATGGTTGAATTATCTAAATTATTCTAAAAAGGAGGGTGAACGATCCATATAAAACTTGAAAATGCTTCTGAAAGAGGTAAAAAGAAGACTTGAATCAATGGAAAGGCATGACATGTTTTTGGACAAGAGATTTAACATCATGAATATGTCAATTCTCTCTAAATTAATGTATGAATTTAACATGATTTCTCCCCCCGCAAAAAAAAGTTATTGGTAGGATTCTTATTTGAAGTTGACAATCTGATCCTAAAGAATATATGGAAAAATAAACAAGCTAAAATACCCAGCAAAAATTCCAGAAAAGAGAGATATTTATCTTAAGGATTAAAACGCACAAAAACATCAAAAGGGTAAGATATAGTACTTGAATACATACAGTAATTTGGTACATGATAAAGATGGCATTTCAAATCATTGGGAATGATAGATTTGCTCTTTTGATTGGCAAAAACGAAAGATTACTCATATCCAATGAAGGAGAAGATGTGGAGATATATGTAGGGACATAAACCGGCATGATCTTTTTGAAGAGTAATTTCTTAGGATCTCTTTTTAGGAATACGCATATGCCTTAACTCAACAATTCCACCTTTAGATATCCATTCACCTAAAGAACCACTTGTGAGCCAGCCCTGGTGGTCTAGTGGTTAAGATTTGGTGCTCTACCACCATGGCCTGGGTTATTTCCTGGTCGTGGAACAACGCCACCTGTCTGTCAGTTGTCACATTGTGGCAGCGGCTCATACAGAGAACTAAACTAACAACTAGGATACACAACCGTACACTGAAGCTTTTTTAAAAAAGAAAAGAAATAGAAAAGAATCACTTGCACCTGTGCACAAAGAGGATGTGGAGAATTATTTGTAGTGGGGAAAAAATGGATTGTCCTTATAAATAAAGTATTGTGCATCTATACTGTGGCATACAATGTAGCAATTAAAATAAATAAGGCTAAAAATGAAAAGAAAAAAAGAAGCAGATGTCATCATATTAATGCCCCACTACATAAACAGGTAATCCTCTTTCCTTCCAGTTCAGAAGAACACTCATTACATGATGATCTTTGATGCCTTTATTATTCTGATATGCTTGGCTTCAATGATCCTATGCATTCGATCTGTGATTCGAGGATTTCAGCTTCAGCAGGTAGGACTTGTTGCTTTCTAGGAATGCTATGAACATGTTGATTGACAGAGAAATTCACTGTGCCTCTCTTCTTTTCCCTAAAGGAATTTGTCAATTTTTTCCTCCTGCATTATAAGAAGGAAGTTTCTGTTTCAGATCAAATGGAATTCATCAATGGATGGTACATTATGATTATTATTAGTGACATATTGACAATCAGTGGATCAATTCTGAAAATGGAAATACAAGCTAAGGTAAAATTTTCCCTATTTATGTCAATTATTAGTGTCGTATTTGCACTAGCAGTAATTTCTTTTCCCAGAATGTGAGAATTTGCAGAGTAAATGATTTCTTTCAAATTTTGTATCAAGTAAACTTAAAAGCAGTAACAGTAATTTTCTTAAATCTAGTTAGGAAATCTCTTAGGCAGAGTTCTTTAAAGTGTGATCCACAAGCTTCTGCATCAGCATCCTTCGGGTACCTCAAGTTAGATCTACTGAATCTGAACTCTGGGGGTGGGGCCTGTGAATTCATACACACATCCAAGTAACTAAGGTAAGAGGTGTTTTTTGTTGTTCTTTCGAGAAATGCCAGAAACTTCAACAACAACAAAAAGTGTAGGGCTGGGTGAGAAAGTGAGGCCAAGCTGCTATTGTGGGAGTGCTTGCTGCTGTTTCCTCTGTCTATTCAAATTGAGAATGTTCCCACTTTCTTACTTTTCCCACTGGTGTGCTACAAGATTTTCCATTTCAAGTTAGGATTAACCCAGTCTAGAAATCAACCCTCCCCCCAAAGCAAAAATCAAGTTAAAAAACTAATATTGTTCAAATTTATATTTTTCTAGCCTTCACTGCAACTAAGTATGAGAATGAGCCACCTGGGGAGCCTGTTATGATTCAGATTCCTGGGCACAGACCCCCAAATGCAATGGCTCAGAAGAGCCATTTCTCCCTCATGTAATAGTCAGGGCAGGTTTCTCAGGTTGGTGAGTCACTCAGCTCCATGCAGTCATTCAGGGACTCATTTCCTCCCATCTTGTTTCTCTGCCAGCATTAAGGGTTGATGCTGGGTTGCCTCAAAAACAGATTGCAGCCTGTGGGAAGTGAAAACATGGTATGAAGGTAGCTCTCCCACAGTCTTATAGCCTTGGCTCAGGAGTGGTGGCCTTCATTTCTGTTCACATTGCATTGGAGAGAGAATTTAGTCACATCTAACTGCAAGGAGCACTGGGGAATACAGCCCAGACACGTGCCTCAGAAGGAGAGAATGGGTTTAGGTTGACATCGAGCAGCTGCCACCATATGCAACTGTGGTATATATCATTGGAATCGGGGTTTAACTTTAGGGATAACAAAGAGAGGAGTAAGGGGAGATTTGCAGCAGATCTTTATTTTTACCAACCTCAACTATCATTAACCTGAATAAGCTCTTAATGGTGTCCAACAATCTTTCTACATTTTTCTAGACCATTCACTCCCCTGTCTTACAGACAGTTATTTCATATGTTCTCATCCCTTCTGAAACCTCTAACACCCCTGCCCCATCCTCACTCTCAGCTGATGACCTTCTTTCCTATTTCATAAAAACAATAGAAAAATATAGAAATTCCACAAACCCCTGCTTCATTTATCTACCTACCAGCATCAGTGCCCATATACTCTGCTTGTTCTCTGTTCCTGTGGATATATTGTTTAAGGTACTATCTAAGGCCAACTCCTCCACGTGCCTACCAATGCCATCCCCGCCTGCTTACTCAAGAACATGGTTCCAGCTGTTCTTCCTTTTCTCACACATCATCAATTTCCCATTCTCAACCACGCCATTTCTATTAGCATGATTTTTTCTCCTTTCTAAAAAGACAAAATCTCAACCTATTTCTCCCTTCAGTTACTTTCCCATTTCTCTGCTCCCCTTTGTATAGCAAAAGACCTCAGGAGAGTAGTTAATCTTGTTTCTGATTCTGCTCCTTCCATTCTCTCTTCTATGTGTTCCAATTGGGCTGCCTTGCCACTCCATTGGAAAGTGTTCTTTCCCGTGACCTCCCATGTTGCTAAGTGCAACAATCAATTTTTTATCCTCATCTTGACCTATCAGCAGCTTTTAACACTGCAAGCCCTCCCTCTTGGTTGATGCCATTTTTCAGTGGGCTACCACTTACCTGATTTTCCTCCTAAATTAAACATTGGTTTTCTGACTTTCCTTTGCTGGCTCCCTCTCATCTCACCAACCTATTACAGCAAGAGTGCTTCAAGGTATAGGCTTGGGCATCTCTTTTCTGCCACTGTCTTGGTAATCTCATCCTATCTCATGTCTTTAAATAGTATCTATTTGCCAATGATTTCCAAATCTGTATGTCCAGCTTGGAATTCTTCCCCGAACTCCAGTCTCAACTATCTAAGTGTCTGTTCCATATCGTCACTTGGATGTCTACCTGGCCTCTGAAATTTAACATACCTAAAACAGAATCTCTAAAATCCCCACCTCTACAGTCCAAACCTGCTTCTCCATGGCCTTTCTAACTTCAGTTAATGGCAACTCTTTTCAGTTGCTCAAGACAAAAGTGATAGATTCATCCTTGACTCCTCTCTTTCACCAATCCCTTCTCCCCCACATCTAATCCAAGAGGAAATTCTATTGCTCTACCTTCAAAAATCACCCATCACCTCCACCATCACCAGCCTGGTCCAAACCATCATCAGCTCTCACCTATGTTATTGCAATAGGCTTCTCGCTTCTCCAACAATCTGCTCTCAACCATAGGGGCCAACACTTGATCATATCACTCCTGTTCAGAGCTCTCAAATCTCCCCAACGTATTCAGAGTAAAAGACAAGGTTGTTAAATTACCCACAAGGCCCTACACTACCTGCTCCCTTACCTCTGTGACTCCATATTCTTCCCTTTGCTCAGATTCACTATCTTGCCAGGCGCCCTTCTGCTTTGGGTCTTTGCACTTTCTGGTCCCTGTGCCTGGAAAGCTCTTCCTCTCGATTTCTCCTTGGCTTGTTCTCTCACTCCTTCAGGCATTTGCTCAAATGCCACCTTTTCAGTAAGACATTCCCTGATCACCCTATTTAACGCAACCCCATGGCCATTCCTTATTCCTTCCCCTGAATTTTCTCCTCAGCACTTACCTGTAGCTAATCTACCAAGGGTTTTGATAATTTATTTCCATTGTCTCTCTCCCCACCCTAGAATGTAAGCTTCATGAGGGCAGGGGGTTTTGTCTGTTTGTTGACTGCATTGTCCTTAGCACCTAGAACAGGGCCTGACTCACAGCTACCCAATAAATATTTTTTACCCAAATGAATTTCTGCCATATAATCTGATTATTTTCTTCCACTCTGTTTCAGAGTCTAACAAGCTATGACGTCTGTAGCATACTTCTTGGGACTTCTACCATGCTTGTATGGCTTGGAGTCATCCGATACCTTGGTTTCTTTCAGAAGTATAATGTAAGGAATTCCATGGATCTCCATGCTGTTGGTGTTTCCCTTTCAAAGTTATTGCACTGCTTTTGCTGAAGGACAGAGGAATTCTTATGACCTCTCTTACTTTTGCAGCTCCTTATTCTGACCCTTCAGGCAGCTCTGCCCAACGTCATGAGGTTCTGCTGCTGTGCAGCTATGATTTATTTAGGCTATTGCTTCTGTGGTTGGATTGTGCTGGGGCCTTACCATGAGAAGGTACTGATAACCAACTTTTTTTCTGTTCCTATGAAGCTTTTAGAATAGTGCCAGTAGTCTGTTATCCTTTTAAAATGATCTCCTTTTATTTTGTGATTCAGTCTTAAAATGTTGAAGGTAGTATAGTTGTCCCTCAGTATCTTCGGGGGATTGTTTCCAGGATAGCCCCCCCATACCCAAATCCAGGGATGCTCAAGTTCTTTAGATAAAATTTGCATATAACCTATGCACATCCTCTTGTGTACTTTAGATTGCTTGTAATACCTAATACAACGTAAATGCTATATAAATAGTTGTTATACTGTATAGTTCAGGGAATAATGACAAGAAAAAAAGTCAGTACAGATGCAACCATTGTAGGCAGATGTGGAACTGAGGGCCGACTGTATATCCATCAGTATGTTTATAAACTGGTAAGTATGACCAACTTGAGAGGATAATTGATTCGCTCAACTGCCTCAACTCTGCTTATGGAGTCTGTCAGATAACTAAGTCCTTTTTGTCACCAGCTACATCAAATTTAGTCAATTTGATTCATCAGTGTATATTCAAGTAGGCTATTTAGGTAAGCCTTCCCAAGATGTGACCTTATTTTAAAAAGTAATACAGAGAGAAACTTGTGGAAATACTTGAAAATTTTGTTACCAGAGTTCTAATCTTGACTATAAGGCCATTATCTTAACTGAATGAAGTTAAGTTAATGAAGTTAACTGAATGAATGAAAAGTTTTTCATTTGAGAGAATGAGAAGCATGAGCCTGCAATGTTGGGACCTGGGTATTTCTGCAGAAGCCTTTAAGGATCTCTTTCTATGAAGGTAATGGAGGGGGGCGCGGTGGGTAAGGCTTGACTCAGAAGATTGCTGCGGGTGTGGACCAGCCCCTCTGCCTTCAAATCAAGCTGCTTCTATTAAGAGGAGCATCAAGGAGGAGCTGCTTGTCTCAGGAAAAATAGTAGGCTTACACATGTTATGCATGTCACAAAGCAAAGCTTGTAGTTACCTCAGGTAATTTATTTGAAAGGGGTAACTTGGGATACCTGGCCCCATTATTTATTTATTTGTTTGTTTTAGAAATTATTTTATTGAAGTCTTATTGGCTTATACTGGTCCCATTATTTTTAAATATGGTGTCATGAATGAACTCTCCAGTCAGAAGGAATATGAACTAAAGTAAACATTTCTCTTTTCTTCTTTTTCCAGTTTCGTTCTCTGAACACAGTCTCTGAGTGCCTTTTCTCTCTGATAAATGGAGACGATATGTTTGCCACATTTGCAGAGATGCACCAAAAAAGTTACTTGGTCTGGCTGTTTAGCAGAATTTACCTCTACTCGTTCATAAGCCTCTTTATATATATGATTTTAAGTCTTTTCATTGCACTGATCACTGACACATACGAAACAATTAAGGTAGGTTCATCAAGAGCCATCAGCGGCAGCATTTTTCTAGAACTTGTAGAGAGACAGTAAAATATAGTACTTAAGGGGGAAGGGAATTGATGGAATGTTCATTTCTTCAGGGTAGAGAAGAAGGACTCCAGTTTTAGATACTGAGAAACAGAAATGAAGGAGAAACAGCATTTCTAGAACGTTGGAAGTTTTGTCTCTAAGTAATTGTGCTTTTGCAAACAAGCTTTCTAGTCATTTATTGGAATTATAAGGATCAGTAGGTATTGAGTGAGTAAAACAGATGGCATTTGAGAAAGACAAAATTTTGTGGGGAACTTTTAAAATCCAATTTTCATGAAGAAAAATTGGCCTTTTCACTTGGAGTGTGCTGTAACTGAACCCATTACCCTTTACAAGGCCCTGTGTGGCACTATCCCAGAAGCCTGGTCTCCAGAACAGGGGAGGGATTGATGTGTCAAAGTACCAGCCATGTGTGCTTTATACGGCCGGAAGCATTTTTGAAAAGCTGTTATCATTCATATTGTCATTCACCTGGGATATTTTAAAAATCAGTTTGAGCCCTTTGAAATATGGAGAGGCAGAATAAATACCCACATTTATTTAAATTTCTAATAACCTTATACCATCAGGTATACTATTGGCATAGATACTTTCGCTTGAAGACTTTTCTTTCTGGTATGAGAAAGGTAATGAGACATGAGGCCATGTGAATGGTCCTGGGACAAAGAGAAGGCCATCAGGAGTTGATGGATTATGAGTTGATAATTGTGAGTAGCTTACACATGAAGCCAGGGCCATGCCCTCATTCTTACTGAATCAGATTTCAGGAACTGACTTTCCTCAGTACTTGCTTGGCTGTGTGCTTAAAGTCACCAAGGTGACTGGGAAAGAATTTAGTTGAACCTGTCCAAATCCGCCCCCATGGTCCTCTAAAAACTCACCACCCTGACTCTGCATGCAGAGAAAACCATATGTTATTCAAGGGTGACATCAAGATCTCTAAGAGTAACATGAGTTGACACTTCTCCATGACACAAGCCTGACACTCATGGTTCACATGTTAACTTCTTTCCATGGGCTCAGAGCACTTCCAAATGGGCAAGCTAAGTTATTTTTGATCCTTTCTGGTCAGGATATATTCTAGACCTCTTAGATCCCAAACGGCTATAAATATGAGGCTCTTAAACAAACCTGTCTGTCCAGAAGAGAGACTCCAAAAGGGTGTGCAGACTGGAAAGGCCCCTTACAGCATTCAGATCTTTTCCCAGATACCTGGACTAGCTCAGGAGCATCCAGGGCTGTGCTGAAGTCTTCAGAGGAACGCTAGATATGCCCACCCCACAGCCCCCAACAACATCATTGTTAATTTACTAGACAGGCGCTTTAACCAACTAAGCCACGGTGCCGCAGCCTGCATCATTGTTAATTTAGATCAGCTAGGTTCCTTGTGGCCTGAACCAGGTTCCATCTAAGGTGTCTGCTTCACAATGGCCTGGAAGTCATGGGGTGCAGGGCAAAGTAGTGACAGAGGTTCTTAGACTTGGGACAACACTGGCTGTATTCTCCGTGGAAAGAATCAGACTCAGATTTGGCATGCCCATTTTGGGTTGAACCAGACCCACGAAAGAGAGCCCAGGAGGGCACTCCAGAATCCCAAGCCCACTTGACCTTAGCCAAACCTAAGAGTGGCTCTAGAGGCTACAGCTTCCTGCAAATACTTCGGAAGTGACTAACTATCCCTCTAGGAAGATCCCCTCCCTTACCAAATGATCTATTTTGAATTTGGAATAAACTTTTTTCAAGGAGTTTATTAACTAGAGCTTTTTTTATTCTTCTGTATAGCATTACCAACAAGTTGGCTTCCCAGAGACTGAACTTCATACATTTATAGCAGAGTGCAAAGATCTACCCAATTCTGGAAAATACAGAATAGAAGGTGACCCTCCAGTATCAATATTCTGCTGTTGTAAAAAGTAGCTGTCAGGCTGATCTGTGCTCTAGAGGAAAATGTGACGTGTAGCTGAGTTGGGAGACTCTCTGGATATTTTAAGATCAGGTGCAGCACGTTCAAAGAGTATTATTTTGAGCAAATTGATAGCTGTAACTCATCAAGAACTATGTTTATATCTTAAAAAGCAATATTTAATGTCTTTTCTGCTTTATGTTTATCTTTGGTGAGGGAAGCCATTGGATTCTTGTTCTTTCTTGTTTATTTTGTCATAGCTTTAGAACGTGCTCTCTGCTCCTTTTTACTCTCACTCTTACACTCTTGCTTCTGGCTATTCTGACTGTGTTGATTGTGTCATCAGTGGAAAACATTGCCTGGTCTGACGGTGACTTTGGACAACTCACTAACCCTGCCTGGACCATTCTCAGGGGTCCATCCCTGAGAGGGAGGAAATGGTTGCTGTATATCCAGGAATCATTGAATTTTAAAATCTTCTCTTAAAGGGCAGAATAAGAAAGAAGCAAGCATCACCAGCTAACAATACAATATTTGCTTCTGAAGGACAACTGTTATTTCATGCTATTTATAGTTCTGGAGAGGATCAGGTTTTTTAGTATTCATGTATAAGTTTTCTCTCCTTCAGTGTTAAAGTACAGAGTTGAAAGAGTATCCTATACATATATGAAAACTAAAGCACATACCAAATGTATATTCAATCCCACAACGATAATTTTATTAGTAGTTGCATGCCTTTGCGAAAACTGTGATGTACTGTGCCTATCATAGGCATATTTAGTCTCACAGAAAAGAGTAGTGTTTTGGGGTCAGGAGCTGTAGTTTCAAGGGAGAGTTTCTATAATTCACATTAAAAATGTTTTGGAAAACAATTATGCTCAAAATTTAAAAATAAGTGGAAAATGTATGCCTTAAAAAGACACAAAAACAAAGTCTCTACCTCCTGCATATTGCTGATTGGAAGTTTCAGGAATTTTCACAGCATGAACCTTGTTTTGTGTACTGTTTATTCAAATAGAAATGAATTTGATGATGGACAATAAAGGCTTTCTGAAAGCAAACTCCTTTTTTTTTTTTTTAAGAAAACTGATTTGTTAATTTTTTATTTTGTTTTAAGGACTAAATGAAGATAGCCTAGAGATACTGAAATCGTCTTATTTAACATAATAATGATCATAATAATGACTCCAGGTGTTGACATGTGAGGCTTTACAAGTATAAGATATTTTTGTAGTATTTGTTGTAGCTTTTAAAAAAGAAAAAATCTAAACCTCTAAGTGAGTTTTTCTCTTTTTTTAGCTTAGTTCTAAAATTCGTATCACAATCATTTTTAGAATTTACTAGAATGCAATGTGAATTTTGAAATCGTTTATCATCCGATACTTTCCTTTCCTTTTTGTGGGATTTTTGGATTAGCAATAATACTTTAATGGCAATAGGAAACCACTGAGCCAGTGTTGGACCTGGGGTTTTGCTTTGCCCTGAAGTCATTCTGTTCCTGCTGTGGAGTTACAGCTAGTGACTTGGCCCCTTCAAGTCTCTCTCCTGATTCTCCAAGCTTTCTGATTGTGACAGGAGTCCCTGATAAATTCCAAGGCCTACTTTTTAGTAATGATGCCCATGAGAGAATATCTCTACTATTTCCTGAAAGAAATAGCACTAACTTTTTTGAACTGTCCCCAAACCAGTACAATGTCTTGATCTAGCTAGGCAGGTAAATTGTGGGCCAGTCATTTCAGTGTTCCCCTTACACGTATATATGAACTACACAGAACGTCAAGGTTATGGTAAGAAGAAATAGAGAATAGAAGTCACTTTACCTCCCAGGCTTGTAGACTTGGGGAACAAAGAGGAGATCGGGGCTGGACTTTGTTGGTGATGCCCATTTGTCTGGAGGTCAGGTTCTCTGCCTTCTTCCCCCGCCATAATGATTCTCAAGCTTGTGGACAGAAGAATCACTGGGGGATCTTGTTACAACTGTGGACGCCCAGGTAATACCAGCAGAGATTTCTAACGTGTCAAGTCTTGGGGAGAGCCCAAGAATCTGCATTTTTAGGAGGCGCACAAGGTGAATCTGATCCAAGTGATTTGTGGTGGCTACATGGCCCAGAGCTGGGCCAGGAACAGAGACATCCCTCTGTTGGGGCTACAAATAAGGAACTATCCAGAAGGCTCAAAATTCAGACTTGCCTTTTATTTTTTGATTACATTAGTCAAGAGAGAAACCCCAAGGAAGGGGGTTTATAGATGTCAAAATAGGTATTTTAAGATTTGTGTTGTCTGCTACAATCATTTTTAGGTAAACTTTGATTTTGCTGATGCTACATTTTATTCAAACAATTCAGATGGCATTTTCTTCGATCACTTTAATAAAGCTTTGAAATATCTAATACATATTGAGTTTTAATCTTTTTGTCCCAGCACACCATTTTCAAATCACATTAATACATGCAAAAAGGTGACAGATTAGAAGAAATAAAGATAAAATTCTCATTATTTGATGATATGATGATCTACATAGGAAACCTAATAGAATTAAAAAGTTCTCAAAGCTAATTAGAGGATTCAGCAAGGTTGTTGGCTGTAAGATCAGATTAACAACTCTCTAAGCTTCCTCTCCACTATTAATCATCTAGAACATATAACAGAAATAATTCACAACAGAAACAAAAATCATAAACTATCCAGCAATTATCCTAAGGTAGAAAGTACAAGGCCTTCCCAGAGAAAATTCTTAAAACTCCGTTATAGGACATAAAAGAAGATCCAAATAATTGCAGAGATGATAATTCATGAATACGGGCAACTTAGCACAGTAAAGAGTCAATTCTATTCAAATTAATTTATATATTCAACATAGCAATGTGAATTCCAGGTGCTTATTTTGAAACTCAAAAATTGAATTCTAAAATTCATATGACAAGATCTATATGAGGAAAACCACAAAACTCTTATGAATGAAATGAAGGAAGAATTAAGTAATTGGAGAAATATTCCATGTCTGTGGATAAGAAGACTCAATATTGTCAAGATATCAGTTCTTCCAAACTTGATCTGTAGATTCAACACAATCCCAATCAAAATTCCAGTGATATATTTTGTGACTATTGACAAACTGATTCTAAAGTTTGTATGGAGAGGCAAAAGACCCAGAACAGCCAACATAATATTGAAGGAGAAGAACAAAGTTGGAAAACTGACACTACCAAACATTAAGACTTACCATAAATCTACGGTAATCAAGAAAGTGAAATAATACTTAAATAGATCAATGGAATAGAATAGAGAGCCCAGAATTAGATCCACATAAATATAGTCAACTGATCTTTGACAAAGGAGCAAAGGCAATACAATGAAGCAAAGACAGTCTTTTCAACAAATAGTGTTGGAACAATTGGATATCTACATGCAAAAAAAAAAAAAAGAATCTAGACATGGACTTTACACCTCTCACAAAAATTAACTCAAAATGTGTTTATATATAGATATATACATAAAGCGTAAAGCTATAAACCTCCCAGAAGACAACATAGGAGAAAATCTAGATGACCTTGGGTTTGGTGACAACTTTTTAGATACAACACCAAATGCATAATCTACAAAAGACAAAGTTGTTAAGATAGACTTTATTAAAATAAGAACTTCTGCTCTGCAAAACACACCATCAAGAGAATAAGAAGACAAGCCAAAGATTGGAAGAAAATATTTGCAAAAGACATATCTGATAAAGGACTGTTACACAAAGTATACAAAGAACTCTTCAAAGTCAACAATAAGAAAACAAATGATTAAAAAATAGGCCAAAGATCTGAATAGATACCTCACTAAAGAAGATATACAGATGGAAAATAAGCATATGAAAAGGTGCTCAACATCATATGTCATTAAGGAATTGAAAATTAAAACAACAATGAGTCACCACTACACACCTAGTAGAATGGCCAAAATCCAAAACACTGACAACACCAAATGCTGCCGAGGATGTGGAGCAACATGAACTTTCATTTGTTTCTGGTGGGAATGCAAAATGGTACGGCCACTCTAGAAGAGAGTTTGTCAGTTTCTTGAGCAAAACTATTCTTTTAACCATACAATCCAGCAGTTGTGCTCCTTGGTATTTATTGAAATGAGTTGAAAACTTATGTCCACACAAAAACCTACACGTGGATGTGTGTAGCAGCTTAATTCATAATTGCCAAAAGTTGGAAGCAACCAAGATGTCCTTCAGTGGGTGAATGGATAAATAAACTGTGGTACAATTAGATAATAAAATACCATTTAGCACTAAAAAGAAATATGCTATCAAGTCACAAAAAGACCTGGAGGAAACTTAAATGCATATTATTAAGCGAAAGAACCCAATCTGAAAAGGCTACATACTGTGTGATTCCAACTAAATGACATTCTGGAAAAGGCAAAACTGTGGAGACAGTAAAAAGATTAGTGGTTACCAGGGGCTGGGGGAGGGGAAGAATGAATAGGCAGTTCACAGAGCATTATTAGTGCAGTGTTTTAATCCTTTTGGGCTGTTATAACAGAATACCATAAACTGGGTGGCTTATAAACAACAGAAATTTATTTCTCAGTTCTGGAGGCTGGGAAGCCCAAGATCAAGGCGCCCGCAGATTTGGTGTCTGGTGAGAGCCTGCTTTCAGGTTCATAGACAGCTGTCTTTTGCTGTGTTCTCACACGGTGGAAGGGGGGCAAGGGAGCTCCCTGGGACCTCTTTTATGTGGATACTAATCCCATTCATGAAGGATCAACCATCATGACCTAATCATCTCCCAAAGGATCTCCACTTCCAAATACCATCATATTAGGCATTAGGATTTAACATATGAATTTTGGGGGGACACAAACATTCAGTCTATAGCAGGTAATGAAACTATTCTGTATGATACTATAATGGTGGATACATGTCATTATACATTTGTCAAAACCCATAGACTGCACAATGAGAGTGAACCCTAATGTAAAGTGTGGACTTTGGGTGATAATGTGACAATGTAGGCTCGTTGACTGGAACAAATGTAGCACTCTGGTGTGGGATGTTGATATTAGGGAAGGCTGTGTGTGTGTGGGGGGAGGGAGTACATGGGAACTCTCTGTACCTTCTGCTCAGTTTAGCTGTGAACCGAAAAGTGCTCTAAAAAATAAAGTCTATTTATAAAAATTAAAGTAAGAAAATTTCATGACATGTGGAACACAATCACTCTCTTTTGTTTACATATTGTCTGTGACTGCCTTCACACTACAATGGTGGGGTTGAGTAGTTGCAACAGAGACAGTACAGCCCCCAAAGCCCAAAATATTTACTATCTACTATCTGGCCCTTTACAGAAGAAGGTTTGCCAACCCCTGATTCATAAGGTAGTTTGCTGAAAACTGATTTAGTTACCTAGAAAAATTGAGCTGCCTTCCTATCTCCCACCATATGCGAATTTGAAGTACAATGGACTTTGATATGAAGGATAAAAATAAAATACTATAGAAAATGCAGAAGAATATTTGTGACCTAGGGGTAGAGAGAGACTTCTTAAGATCACAAAAGCACAAGCCAGAAGGTTTAATATCCTTAATTTTGGTTTCACAGGATCAAAATTAAGGGTTTCCATCCCAAGAAGAACACCATGAACAAAGTTAGGAGAGAGGTGAAGACTGGAAGAAAATATTTATAATGTCTAAAACTGGCAGGGGACTGATATCTAGAATACACAAAGACTACTTGCACATTAACAAAAACCGGAAAGGATGTGAACAGTAAGGAAATAAAAGGCTCCACTTTGTTCTCCTATTTTATTCCATTCTTCCTCCACATAAACTTCTCAGTGAATATTGCTCTTGTCCACCTATCCCAGAAAACTGTTGCATTTTTACTATTAGCCTGTCTTACATTTTCTGGATGGCTTTTTAAAAAATTCCCCTTTAACACTTCATAGGAAGGCAACCTGCTAGAGAAATTCAAGATCTCCGATGTAAATTCAAAGTGCCATGTTATAGTACACTATCGAGCAACAGATTCTGTATTATTTGGTTACTGGTCATTACAAATTTGAGTCAGGGTATATAACTTTAAAAAATTGTTAATGTTTTTTATTTTACTGAGGCCATATTGGTTTATAACACTGTATAATTTCAGGTGTACATTATTACATATCAGTTTCTGTATAGCCTGCATCGTCCTCACCACTAATAGTCTATTTTCATCCGTCACCATACATATGCGCTCCTTTACCCCTTTTGCCCACTCCCTGACCCCCTTCTCTGGTAACAACTAATTTGTTCCTTTTGTCCATGTGTTTGTTTATCTTCCACATATGAGTGAAATCATGTGGTGTTTGTCTTTCTCTGTCTGGCTTACTTTGCTTAACACATACCCTCAAGGTCCATCCACGTTGTTGCAAATGGGACGATTTTGTCTTTTTTATGGCTAAGTAGTATATCATTGTGTATATACACCACATCTTTTCATCCATTTGTCAGTTGATGGGCACTTGGGTTGCTTCCATATCTTGGCTATGGTGAATAATGCTGCAATGAACACAGAGGTGCACAGATCTCTTTGTATTGTTCATTTCATGTTCTTTGGGTAAATACCCAATCGTGGGATAGCTGGATCATATGGTATTTCTATTTTTAATTTTTTTGAGAAATTTCCATACTGTTTTCTATAGTGGCTGCACGAGTTTGCATTTCCACCAGCAGTGTATGAGGGTTCCCTTTTTCCACATCCTCTCCAATACTCATTATTTCTTGTCTTGTTAATTATAGCCATTCTGACAGGTGTGAGGTGATATCTCATTGTCGTTTTGATTTGTATTTCCCTAATAATTAGTGATGTTGAACATCTTTTCTTGTGCCTGTTGGCCAACTGTATAGCTTCTTTGGAAAAATGTCTGTTCTCATGCTCTGCCCATTTATTGATCAGGTTGTTTGTCCTTTTTTTGAGTTGTATGAGTTATTTATATATTTTTGAAATTAACCCCTTGTCAGATATATGATTTGCAAATATTTTCTCCCAGTTGGGAGGTTGTCTCTTTGTTTTGTTCATGGTTTCCTTTGCCTTGTAGAAGCTTTTTAGTCTGATGTAGTCCCATTTGTTTATGTTTTCTTTTGTTTCCCTTGCCTAAGTAGACATGGTATTTGAAAAGATGCTGCTAAGACCTATGTCAAAGAGTGTACAGCCTATATTTTCTTCTGGGAGTTTTATGGTTTCAGGTCTTACATTCAAGTATTTAATCCATTTTGAGTTAATTTTTGTATATGGTGAAAGATAATGGTCTACTTTCATTCTTTTGCATGTGGCTGTCTAGTTTTTCCATCACCATTTATTGAAGAGACTTTCCCTTCACCATTGTATGTTCTTGGCTCCTTTGTCAAAGATTAACTGTCCATAGATGTGTGGTTTTATTTCTAGGCTTTCAATTCTGTCCCATTGATCTGTGTGTCTATTTTGTGCTATGATAAACAGAACAGAACACAGACGTTTGAAAGGAACAAAGCATAGCACAAAACAATGACGATTACTGCCCAGTGAGGAATGAGCCAGGATCTTTACTACAGACAAGTGGCTTTTTGAAAGTGAAAAATTTAATGCCTATTGTGAACTACTCACTAATTTAGAACAGTTAGATTAGGTGCCTAGAAACTATAATTCACATCTCTTAGTATGTGTGATATTCATAACTTTCGGCCATCTGACTCCAACTGTTTTCCATTCTCGCTCTCCTCTTCCCCATCCCCAATTCCCTCACATACTCAGATTAAATATTTTCTAGAACCTTTCTACTTGAGGAATGGTGCATTGACTAGCAGCATGAGCAACACCTTCTAGTTAGAAATGCAAAACCTCAGGTCCTATTCCAGAGCTACTGGATCAGTCTGCTTCAACAAGATCCCCTGGCGTTTCATTTGCGCATTAAAATTTGACACGTGGAGCTCCCTTTTTGACACTATTTCTCCCTCTACAGTGTTCTAGAAGAATTTACCTACCGTTTATTTTTTAAATGATACTTTTATACCTATTGATAATCATGCATCACCAATTATAGCTATTTATGCATATGTACCCCTTCTCAATTTAGTGAAACTGTTTATAGATGGTTACAGATGTGGAACTGTTTACAGAAACTTCTCCAGATCCGGAAAGCTACTGAAGGGCAGTGAGTCTTAATCAAGTCTCTCTCTCTCTCTCTCTCTCTCTCTCTCTCTCTCTCTCTCTCTCTCTCTCTCTCGGTGTGGTGAGAATACAGGTTTTGGAGACTCAAAGACCTGAATAAAAATCTTGGACCTACTAAAATTCTGTGGGTGACCTCAGGGAAGTAACTTAAACCTCTCTGAACGCATTTCCTCTTTTCAAAAGGGAGATGACAGTACGCAGAGTGCTGAGCATTCACTGAGACAACATATGTAAATCAACCTGCCTACCTAAGTAGGTGCTCAGGGTTACTTCCGGTCCCTTTGGATCACAGAGCCCTTGCACATGGTAGATGTTCTTAATAAATCCAATGGTAACCATGAATTTTCTTTTTAACTACCCACTGGAAAGCTATTCAGTAGAATTGACCTGGCTTTAGGAAACACTTAAAACCAGAAGTTTACTGATACCACAAATGTTTTGCCAGTTTACAATCCCCTTCTAAAGGGGTTGTTGCCCTTAGTCCTAGCATTTTGAGGTTCATAGGGTTGTCCCTTCATGGTGACTTTGAATTAAAAGACAAACATTCTATAGCATAAAAATTGTATATACATATAATATATCTTACTAACAATATACTTCCTCCAACACTCTCCAATCAACCCACAGCCTGCTTCCTTCCCCAGAGTCCACATTCTCCCCACAAGAACAGCTCGCTGTAACGTTTCCTCTTTTCTCTGAAAAAAAACCTGACCACACCACTGGGGCACCACCTGTGGAGACTGTGACTACACGAACGGGATCTTCCAAACCTGTCCGTACCCAGTGGGCACCTCTGACGAAAGGGGCTCTAAAATAAGGCATTTTTGCCTAACAGCCTATTGGAAGTGACTTTCAAAATAGGGTCAATCATGCTCTGTCCAACTGCTTCTGCCTGGAATGCATATTAAAATAACTCCCTGGCAGAATATTCTTTGTGCTAGCTAAGCCCAGAGACCTTTTAAACACTTGCTGATCCAAACAGCTTGGAACTTGGGTCTTTCTCCAATGCTGTTGCTGCTACCACATGAAGAGTAGGGATATGACTCCCTCGGAAAGAGGCTCTCGGCCGGGTCCAAATGCCAAGTCAACATCACCCTTAGCTGAACACGGCATCTGGGCATATGCTCACGACCCTCGTCTCTACGATTCACGATGGGTGACCGATGGTCTTGTCCCGCTTCCCACAGGCGACTTCCTTTCATGCACCAGGAGGGAAGAGCAGCGGCGGCTGAAGCGGGGCGCGTGGGCTTACCTAGTCCTGCGGGTCTGCGCCATCCCCCTGCGCCGCCGCCCGCCACATGGCCACTCACTTCCCTCTCCACTTTCCCGACGCAAGAGGCGACTCGTTTTTCTTTTCCTTGTGCGCCCGTAGCACTTTTAATATCTTCGAAACATGACCCTTGTCGCAGTTTTGTGATCGTGCACTTCAGAATAAAAAGAAGCCAGAAGGAATGAACTTGTCCGGATGAACTTGTCAATTTAACGTGAAGTCCTAGAGAGAAAAGGGACACGCCTTTCTTCTCCCGGTGTCTACATTTTCCAGTACTTGGCTTGGCACTCAGTGAATGCATCCTGAACACATCCAATAGAAATGACTGAGGAAGTGGACAAATGGATGTAGTAAACAAGGGAAGAAGGGAGAAACCGAGGAAGGAATGAAGACAGTCGGCAGCCGCAGAGGGCGGGGAGTGCGCAGCCCGGCCGCCGGGGGGCGGTGTGGAGGGCGCGCGGGCTGCACCAGCGCCCCACGGCCGGTTCCCTTTAAAAGGCGCTGTTCCCCGCAGACACCCAGGAGCTGGAGGCGGCCGGCCGCAGCGCGGGGAGCCGAGACGTGAGACCTGGAGCCCCAGCCGGCACCGAACCCCCCCATCCCCGCCCCGGACCGAGGCAGGTGCAGCGGTCCCGCCCTCGGCCTCCCCGTGCGCTCTGGGCTGCGCCATGCCTTGCGGCGTGGAGGCGCTGGACCTGCCGGTGCGGAACGGAGCCCCCAGCCGGTCCGGGGGGCCCCGCCCCAGGTCGGTACCCAAGAGCGCTCGGCTCCGCCTACGGGCGCTCCACCGGGCCCCTCCATCCACGGTCCCTCCCCGGGAGCCCCACCGCGCCCCCTCTAGGGGCTGCTTTCCTCCCTGGGTCTTCTCGCGCCCGCACCTCCGCTCCATCTCCCACCGCCCCCACCTGGCTCCGCTTTGCTGCCTCCCTCCTCCACCCTCCCGGGGCTCGGAGAGGCCGGCTAGCTGACACGTGGAAAAAGTCGCCCAGGACACAAGTCGAGCAGCGCTCCTCGGGCTCCCTGCTCGCCCAGCCCAGGCGGGAGGCGACGGGGCGGAGGTGGTGACTCGGGGGCGGAGCGGGTACGCTTGGCCACGGGCCGCTCTCCGCCCGGCGCCCGCAGATCGGCGGTGCAGCGCGGCCGCCCGAGCCGTGCCCGCCGCCCCCGGGTCCCGCCGCGCCTGCTCGCGGCCGGGGTCTGCGCGCCCCGGGCGACCCGCAGGAAGGGTAAGAGAAGGGGCCCGACTGGAAGGGCTCCAACTGCAGGGGAGGCGTTCCCGGCCAGGCCGAAAGGCGTGTGCACTGAACGGTTTTTCCTGCTCGGAATCCGAGAGCCGTGGAAAGTTTCGAAGGCGGAGGCATGGCCGGGCAGTCTTGTCGTTTTGTCCAGGCCAGGAAGCCGGAGGGAGGATCAGGTGTTTTCAGGTTAACCGTCAGGTGAGGCGCCTGAGGGGCATCTTTCGGGATGTCGGACTCTGGAGAAATCGTCATCAAGTGGACGGCTTTACTGTTCTAAACTAGAACTTCCTTGCTGCCTTGGGAATGCTTATATCAACTGCTTGCAGTCAGTTAACTAAGGCTGGGCTTTGCCCTCCGGAACAAACAGGCCTTTTCCTCAGGTGGGGGCGTTAGAGTGTGGTTAACCCCGGTTCTCTGCCCTCATGAAAAGGCGTACAGTTCCCCCGATGGCGCTGCCGCCGGCTCCACCTCCGTGGTCAGAGCGCCAGCCGCCCGGCCGCGCCGCAGAGCCGGGCGGTGAGTACAGACAGGCCCCAGCTCCCCTTCCCTGCGCGCAAAACAAACACTGTGGAGGGCCGGTAAACCTTCTGAAAAGAGTGTACAGACGTTCCTGCCTTTCCTGCATGGCGCTGTCAATATTGTAGATGGACTTAATGCCAGCAAGGAAAGCCAGAATCCAAGAGGAGAACTTACTTGATCTCTGGTGGCTGTCCAGAGAAGTATTTAATTCCAAGCAAGTGTGGCCTGTCGTTTTTAGACCAGTTTTGAATTAGAAGACAGAACTTTGGTGCAACTTTTTTTCACAACTGGCTATCTGTGAATGTTACACCAAAATGACTGAGAATGTGTAAATTATAAACCATCTCTCTGAATGCTAGCTGTCTATTTGTAATTGGGCATATGGGTAGAAGTTATACATTTCTTCCATCTGCCTTAGCCCTGAAAGGTAGGCAGAAAATTGCCGGGGTTTATTTACTCTCTTCTGCTTGGACTGATACACAGGCATGTGCTTGTCATGGGTGTGGCGTATAATCTTTCTCTTATTTCTCTTGATTCCAGTATTTTTCTTAGCACATTTCCTTTAGGACTTAAATGGTTTTATCATATCCAGTGAGTAACTTCAGAAGCTCTCATTCTTACAGTGGAGGATGCACACGTGGCTGTGCACATCATAGCTTTTGAAGAGGCTCAGATTTGAAATATATATGTTCTGTTGTGTACCAGTGGGAAGCAGAGGACTGGGTGTCTTGGTAAACTGAGAGCGGAAGAAAGGGTCAGGAAGAGAGTGGCGGGAGAGGTTGTCTATGGATGTCAGGATGCGAATTCTGCTATTTTATGTTGAAGGGACCAATTACATCATTCTCCCCAGATATGGGATGTGGACTTCACACTGTGAGGAACTGCTCACCAGCTCTGTGATGCACTACCAAACAGCAAGTTTTGGGGGGTCCTGTAGTTTCTTCCATTTGAGTCAGCAGTCTCAAGATCTTGGCTCTCCTTCCTTTTCATACTTTAAGACGAGTCAAACTCCTGTTACTGTGAACTTGCCACAAGCACACCCTTCTCCTTCACAAACCTGCATTAAACCAGCTTCTGTGGCCCAGACCCTCTAAAAACAGGCACATTTCCCACATGTCCCTTGACCATTCCCATGCAGCCGCCATTCTAATAGGGCCAATTTCATCTCCTGCACTTAAAAACTGGTAAATCCTGTTCGAGGATGCCGTGTTCTTTTCTCCCAAAGGAGGAGCATATCAAGAGTGTTGTTTTTAAACAATAAAGTAATACATATAAAATATCTTAATGAAGCAAGTAGGAAGAGTAGGGAGACAAATTTTGAACCCGGTGGCAGAGAATACAGAACTGAAAGTCAGGGGTGATCATATTCACAAGCTTATCTCTGGCTAGGTCTCTATCAGTAAAGTGAAACCCAGAATAAGACAATTTTTGAAACTTAGTACAAAGAGGTGGTTTCTTTTGGTGGCTAGGTCTCTGTTAGTGAATTGAAACTCAGAATAAGACAATTTTTGAAACTTAGGGGAAAAAGAGGTGGCTTCCTGTGGCTACAACTTTCAAAGTAGAAATACTGGCCAAGGAAATCCCTTTTGGCTGTGAAATTTAAGAGGGATCTTCCCCAAGGCTGGGCTGTTCTCTTTAGCCAAGGCCTGGAGTCCAGCTTTCTTGCATCAGTTCTGAAGAATGAAGTCACCCTTAGTGAGCTCTCATATCACGCTTCATAGAGAAAAATAATTTTATTTCCAGACTGCATTTTCTTTATCAAACTGCAATTTTTCTTTCAATATCAAATGTTTAAAGCCGTGTTTTGGTTTGTTTACTTTTTGTTTGCTTTGGCAATCATCTGGGGTTTTTTCTTCCCTCTTTTCTCAGCCTGCCTCTAGCTGAGCCTTCTCTGTTTTGAGCTTCACCCCTGCTTTCTTCTCACTGGTGTGGCAAGACAGCTTTGGGGTGTGTTGCTGATATTTCTTTCCCCTCAGTTAGGGGGGTCTGTTTGCTTTTTTCTCTTTTGAAGGTCGTATTTTGTTATCTCCCCTTAAATACATCTGGTGGTTTCAGCCTAAAATATCTATCAGGCAATAATCGATGACTAGTGAGGCTAAAGATTCTGGAAAATTGTCCTTGCTGTAATTCCAGAAGACCTACAATTTAAATGATGGATTTAAAAAAAATCCTATTCCCTCTAGCATCTAGAGGGATTTGTTAGAGAAAGGAAGGATCCAGGGATCCCTCAGCTGACACTGAGGTGGGCTTGTCCAAAAATAAGGTAAACTCATTCAGGGGTTTGAGCAAAAAATGGTTAATTATAACCTTATAAATTTTCAAATTTTTCTGTTCCTTAGGGAGGGACATCAGCATGACGCTGTTAAATTGGGTACCTATTGAAAATGTTAGAGAAAGAAAAACGTAAGGAGCCATAATACCCGTCGTCTTCTCCAGCTTGAACTGCATTTGGAATCCTGTATTGCTGAGATGCAGACTTTGCATTGCTTGTCTCTGACCCAGAGAGCTGATTCTTCAGGGTGTTTTCAAAAGAGGCATGGCTTGTTCAGAGCAAGCACTTTTAAAATGTGCAGCCCTAGTTCTGCTTTCCTGCCGGCCTGAGGCAGCAAAGTGGGATGGGAGGTGATTTTATGGGAACTTGGTGGCAGGGCTGTCTTCAGGGAAATTCCTGAAAGTCCTAGCATGCTCATCTTTTGTGGGTGGCTCTGGTGGAAAATGAGAAGCCCCTACAGTCTTTCCTTGGGGGACGGTGCGGGGGGAGGGGGGGTGTGGGGGTGGGAAGGTGGTACTTCTTAGGATCAGGAGGACCATGTCATTTATGTTCTGAGAGCTGTGCTGAGAAGGTAACAAGGTTTCCTTCTTCGACCTTTTTTTTCTTAACTTCCTTTAATTGGGGCCCACCTACCCCAGAGCCCCAGCTATCTGGAAGTTTTTTTACCCTTTCTCTGTGAGATTAGCAAATCATGAGAAAATCTGTTCATTTTAGGAATTGGAGTGAGAAAAAAAAAAAAACTGATGTGGGCGTTGCTGGGATTGGTCTGAAGTCTTCCATCTGCCAGATGTCCTGTGACACCCCTCCTGGGGCCAGCATGGTCATTGCTGTAGAAACGCTGAATTTTACTCTGCACTAATGTGATTACCTGAAACGTGTTATTAGACTCTTTCTGCTTGAAATAGCTTATTTTAACTCATAGTGATAACTCAGGAATTCATATGTTAGTCACCAGAAATCAAGAAAATACGGAAAACTCGAAGAAGAAAATTAAGAGTATCTATGCTGCTACTTCACAGAGATTGCCAAGATTTTTTTTTTCTGGTTGATGCCCTTCTAGACTTCTAAAATGTCTACATACAGATGTAAATGTCAACATTTTTGGAAAAGTGGAATCTCAATATATTTATTCAGTAGCTTAAGAAAAATTTGACAGTATGTCATAGGCATCTTTAAGTCAATGCAAAGTGACAAATAGGGTTCAATGAGATTTTTGTAACCATCTTTATGACTGATTATTTAAACATTTGTAGTATAAATCCATAGAAGTGTGATTCCTAGATCATAGATATTCTTATAGATACTTCCCAAGCGCCTTTCAAAAATTTACATTTCCTTCAGTAAGATTTTTTTCATTATTGATAAATAAAAATTATGCTAGCTTTCACCAATATGATTGTTAGTAAATTTTTGTTGTTAAATATTCACTGGCCTATTCAGATCCTTTGCCTATTATCATATTGGATTGTTTTTTTCTTGTAAATAATTTGGAGCTCTGTACAGGTAATAGATAGTAACTCCTTTTTGGCTTTTTAAATATATTGCAGGTCCTTTTTTCCCTAGTCTGTCTTAACTTTTTTTTTTTTTTGAGGAAGATTAGCCCTGAGCTAACTACTGCCAATCCTCCTCTTTTTGCTGAGGAAGACTGGCCCTAACCAACATCCATGCCCATCTTCCTCTACTTTATAGGTGGAACGCCTACCACAGCATGGCTTTTGTTTGTCAAGCGGTGCCATGTCCGCACCCGGGATCCGAACCAGCGAACCCCGGGCCGCCGAGAAGCAGAATGTGCGCACTTAACCACTATGCCACCTGGCCGGCGCCTGTCTTAACTTTTTGAAGTTTAAAATTTTTGTGTTAAGATCTGTCAGTCATTTTCATGGCTTCTAAATTTTGTCATGCTTAGAAAGTCATGTTAAATCATATTTTAAAAAATTCTAAATCTTATGCTTCTATTAATTTTTTTCATGTATCTAAATTTTACTTTTGCATTTGGTTTGAGGGAGGAATCTAACTTTTTCTCTCCCCATTGGATTACGGGTTTTCATAATAACAATTCACTGAATAATTCATTCTTTAGAAAGACTTTAGGAATAGTGAATGAAACAAAATAGGATTTCTATCAGCAAACCAAGCAACTAAATTACCTAAAACCCTCTAATGTATCTTGTCTAAGCAAGACTTTTCAGTACATTTTTAATTTAACTTTTCATATCAATATTTTAGACTTTGTTGTTATTGTTGTTTTTATTGTATTTGTTGTTATTATTATTATTTGATGTGGCCAAGAAAAGTTCCTATAGTCAGGGTTGTTGTATCGTTTCCATTTTTTTTTTTTTTTCTGCTGGGAAAGATTCGCCCTGAGCTAACATCTGTTGCCAGTCTTCCTCCTTTTTTCACGTGAGCTGCCACCACAGCATCGCTACTGACAGACAAATGATGTCGTACCACACCCAGGAACTGAACCCAGGCCACCAAAGCGGAGCACACTGAACTTTAACCCCTGGGCCATGAGGGCTGGCCCTCATTTCTTTTTCCCACAAATATTCGTTGAATGCCTATTATGTGTTACATAATCTACTCTAGGCTGGGGGATATAGTGATAAGACTGGACCTCCATGAAGTTCTCTTCTAGGGAAGACCAATAAAGATTGTGATCTCAGTTATGAAGGAAATTAAGTGACGAGAGAGGCAGTAGAGAAGGCCACTTTTAATAGAATGATCAAGGAGCCTTCTCTAAAGAGGTGACACTTGGGCTAAGAGGTGACCGATGAGAAGGACTCAGACATGCAAAGAGTTGGGGGAATCCCAGGAGAAAGGATGAAACAGCAAGTGCGAATGTCCAGAGCAGGGAGTGTTCCGGGGCCAGGAAGCGAGTGTGGGTAGTGAGAAAGGGGAGGAGAGCGTGTGGGAAGCAGTGGGGCAGGGGGTTTTTAGGAATGGTAGGAGAGTTGGATTCAGCCTGAGAGCAGGGGGAAGCCACTAATGGGTTTTAAGCAGGTGATATCTGATTTCTACTTTACCCTTCTGGCTGCTCTGTGGAGAACTGGGAGGCTGTTGCAGTTGTCAGGTGAGAGATGATGCTTGGACCAGGGAGGCTGCAGTGGATACAGAGAGATGGGGACCACTCCATGACGTGTTTTGAAGGAAGACTTCATCTATTGGATGTGAGGGTTGTGGGAAAGGAGAAATCAAAGCATGACTCTGGAGCAAATGGTCCTGTACTTTGCTGCACATTAGGATCCCCTGCCAAGTTTATCAGACTCTCAATGCTCAGCTCCTATCTGGGTCCGATCAAATCAGAATGTCTGGGGGCTGGAAGCCAGGCACTGAAAAATCCCCAGGTGATTGTCTTGTGCAGCCAAGGTGGGAAACCACTGACAGGATGAGGGATCGCAGCTGAAACATCTGGAAGACTGTGTGCGATCTCTCTGTTGAGCTGCTGGGTGGAGAAGAGGAGTGGAGGGTTGGTTTGAGAAACCTCTTAGACACATGGGTAGAGTTTCAAGGAAAGGCTTAGATGAGGAAGTTGTTCAAGAAAAAGATTTCCTGGAGATGCAAATGTCAAAGTCAACATCATGTGGGTAGTAGTTAAAGTCACAGGAGTGGATGAACTCTTCTAGAAGGGAGGATAAAGGATAGAAGAGCCTGGGACTGTGTCCCGAGGTACTCTGGCATCTCAAGGCAGATGGAGGGGGAGCCAGCAAAGGAGACTGAGAGATGCCCAGTGAGGTAGGAAGAAAACCAAGGGAGTGGGGTGTCCGAGAAATGGAGGGAAGAGATTACCTCAGGCCTGTGGTGGTCACCTGTACCACATGCTGCTGAGTCACTAAGCAGAGGCCTGAGAAGTGGCTGTCGGAATCTGCAGCAGGAGCTGGTTCACCTGAGCAGTTTCAGTGGCGTAGAATGAATGGAAGCCCAGAGTTTGCTCTAGAGAGTCTGAAGCACAAAGATACCGTGAGGAAGGTAGATGTTGGGTTCATTCCATCAAAGGCTTTACTTGTTTCTTCCTTCTCATTTCAATAATATGACCTGCTGAATTTGTGATTAGGATGCTGTTGTCTGCCAAATTATCATATGTTTTTAAATAGGAGAATTTATGTTTGATGTATTAGTTTATTTGAATATAACAGTTTTTTCTTCATTCCTGACCATCTTACAGGCCATTATTCCTTAAGAAATATTAACTCAGGGATCAAGAAGGAACTTTGGACAAAGGGGTCAGTGAAATTGGATTCTTAGAGTTGGGGGCAAGTTGCAACCTGAGAGCGTCTTAGTTGCCTCATTTGTAAAATTAGGAATTTCGAAGAACTAACCTCTAAGGTGGAGGACTTCAAACTTGGGTGCACATTAGAATCACCTGAGGAGCTTTTTAAACCCCCCCCCCCCCAAAGCCCAGGCTGCACCCACACCAGTTACCCCAGAATCTCTGAGGGCGGAAGCTGAGCATCAGTAGTTTTGAAGTTTCCCAGGTCGTCCAGTGTGTAGCCAAGTTTGAAAGCAATGACCCTACATTCTTGTCTAGCTCTAGTATGGAATCACTCCATCCTTCAGTATTAATACATTCCTTGCCTTCAACAAAATTGGGAAGAAGGGAGGGATGGATTCTAGGCAGGCAACCAGCAGTGCCTGTCACGGGAAGTCTCAAAACTTACCTGCCAGGCTTCGTTTCTCAGGAAGGGGTGGAAGGATACTCTCCACAAAAATGAGGGAGCAAAGAAAGAGGTGGAGATGGGATCCGGGAACTCAGAATCCAGTTAGGAGGGAGGTGAAGGGAATTCCCAGTCTGACGGCCCCAGCAGGCATGAGAAAGCAGCCAGTATGGGCTGGAGCGGGGAGATGAGAGCTCCAGGAATGACGTCTCTGGAGAAGAAAGAAGTTGACAGGATATCCAACTTGTTTGTGTTGAAGGGAGCTGGCGGATTCAGCCACAGTTTGGTGATGAAGTCCTGGTTGGTATGTAGAAAACTAAGCAAATGGGAAAAAAGGCAATTAACTCTAGAAAAAAAATTTTTGTGAGATTATAACATTACGGTGTACTGTTGGCTCAACTGTGAAGAGTATTTGCATATTCACTTTGTAAATTCAGTGTGTTAATTTATCCAAAATTTTTATTAAAACTTTATTGGGAAGATGAGCAGGGAGGTGAAATGTGTATGTTTGCTGGTGGGGGCAGATGGATGAACTAAATCTATATTTTCCAAAGGAAGATGTAAATTGATAATGCCTAAAAAAGGAAAAAAAATAGTGGGATAGTATTATTTAGAAATGTTAAAGTAAATAACTGGGGGAAAAAAAAAAAAGAGAGAGAGAAATAGTTGCCTCTGGGGCCTGCCCCATGGCCGAGTGGTTAAGTTCGTGTGCTCCGCTTCTGTGGCCCAGGGTTTTGCCAGTTCGGATCCTGGGTATGGATATGGCACCGCTCATCAGGCCATGCTGAGGTGGCATCCCACATAAAAGAACTAGAAGGACCTGCAACTAGAATATACAACTATATACTGGGGGGCTTTGGGGAGAAAAAAAAAGAGGAAGATTGCCAACAGATGTTAGCTGAGAGCCAATCTTCCTCAAAAAAGAAAAAAGTTGACCCTAATGAGCAGAAATCAGGGGTAGGGTTAGTTATAGTTTGTTTAAAATTATGTACACAATTAAGTTGGAGGAGAAAAAAAGATGGTGGTGGGGCGGCAGGTGGGACCAGATGATGCAGAGCTACACAGACGGAGGTTCCTGGTTTGGGTCCTGGAAGGCTTGTGGAACCATTCACTATGATGAGAGACAGGAAGAAGGACAGATTTGGAAAGTGGTTTGTCCTGCCTTCTCTGCCCCATCCTCTGTGACTCGTGAGAAAGAGTTCTGAGTTAGAAAAAATATTCTGTTTAGTACCACTGCATCAATACAAGATACCTAAACAGGTCTGATAGGGAAAGGAGCTGGGCCAACAAACATCCATTTCTCCCAGGCTAAGGAGTGTAGGATCAGCTGGAATAACAATCGAGCAACCACATCTAAGGTGTGCTTGGAGCTCTTAAATACTAGGGAAGTAGTCCTAAATATTTTTTGATAACTTATCCCCATCAGTTAAAAGAATACCCACCCTCTCTGAATGTATATTTATTTATATAATGTATGCAGAACCGTCTATACTATAAAGCGGGTAAAATGAACATTTTAAGGGATGAGAGAGATGACGATGTTAAAATAAGTTGCTAAATGCAGTGACTGGAACGTCATTATGACTCCGTAGGATCATTAGCTAATATCTTAGGGCACAACATATATACTTAGGGCCAGGTTCATCATTTAACAATAGTAGATTTAGCCAATATTTTAAATAATTTGATAAATCTGTTTCTTTTTTCCATCTTCTTTTTAGATCAGATTCGCTTTTTGTCTTTTTTTTTTAGCTCATGGCCATCCAAGTTAATGTTAGGAGAGTGTTAGCTTTCCCAGTTTCTTGTTGTTAATTTAGGCTTACATCAGTTTTACAGTGAGTCTCATTGTTTTGAAAGCTTTATGTCCCTTGCCCATTCGGTGAGAGTTAACTAAACTGGATAATGTACTCTAAAAAGTGCTTAAATGGGCCCACATAAATCCTAAGTTGTGGGAATATGCTGAAAACCAGTGAGGGCATCACCATCAAACCCCTACTATGGGGAGTTGCATTCTTCTCCCAGGACGCCTTGCCCACTGAAGTGAAACACAGGCATCTGCCATTCTGACCAGGTGAGGGCATCTTAGGTGTAATATATAATAATGCATACATTTAAACTTGCAAATCTGAACTTCTCTCTTTGCTGGGTTAATACAATTAGAAGCCCTAACCCTTTCTTCTCATAAACCAGCAAATGATCTTGCATACCCGCTGTGTGCACACACCCACTTTGGAGAACACAGGAATAGAAAGCAAACTTTCACGTCTCTTTTTGAGTAGGTTAATGGTCATGCAAGCTGAAAAGCAATAGCAGCCTGGGCTGGTTCGCTTATTTGCTGAGTAGATTGTGCTAATGGGAACAAGGTATCATCATCGAAACTGGTGTATACATTTTTCTGAGGCCAAGGTCAAAAGGCTTCACAGATTCTCATAGAGGTTTAAGACCCCAATGAGATTAAGAATTGCCCATAACTTGTTTTGCGGTTTTTTTTTTTTTGCTTTTTTCGAAACTTTAAGCTTCCCTAGAATCTTAGTCATCAATTTGATAAAGCTGGAATTGCCCTTGGTCATATGAGAGCCTTAAAATTAGCCAGCATCACATGGTCCTGATTATCTGGGGAAAGAGTAAGTTTTCTTAGTAACCGGCAGTCCTCTCATGTGCTTCCTCCCCGACTTTTCACCACAGTACCAGTCTCATGCTTCTTTCTCAAGTCCTGTTTACCTTTCCGTTCTAGCATCTCTAGCTTTTATTTAGCCTACTGTGTGGGTGACTTTCCATTCTGTTTAAGATCTTGTTTTTATGCTTGCAAATACTGTGCTTTTTTGCTTTGATATTTTGGTCCTTAACAGTGCCATTTTTAAGCTTATACAAATCCAGATCGTGCATTTCTTGTAGTTTAGTGAGACAAATAATTCGTAAGAGTCACGATTGCTTTTATTTGCAATTGATGGGTCAGTGAAATTGAGATCTTCATTGTTTCCTGTTCCTTAGTTGTTTGATGGTGTAGTCACTTTCGCTTCTGCTCAGTTGTGTTGTCACACGTTGGCAGCTCTCTGTCCTTTTCTAAACCTGTTGGTGATTTTCATCATTTGTGATGGAAGTTGCAGTATTTCTGCCGCTGTCTTCATTCTTGCTTACGGAGTTGTGACTTCAGCTTTCAAGCCTCTTGTACCAAACACCCAGATGGTGCCCAGCACTAGAGTGTGTTGGATAAGTATGTGCCAAATGCAAGAAGGTTTTAGTCCTATGATATTGTCCTGTCTCTCTTTTATTTTTTTAGTTTTCCTGTCATCACTTTGCACAACTTTTTTCTGCATTGTTGTATTTTTGTTATAGCAATAAGATGTCTGGTGGGGTGTGTGTGTGTGTTTAATATTCTTCACCTCCCAAGGAACTAGGGCAAATCTACAAATTGGGAACAGGGGAGCAAGAAAGAAGCCTCAGAAAAGTAAAGTTTAGAAAGCTTGTACATTTACATTTTCCTTGAGATGCTAGAAGTATTCAAGCAAATATTACCTTTTCTTCCAAGCTTTAGATGTTGTTTCTAAACTTAAGTTAGACTTATTAAAAAACAGCCGTCTCATCATGTAACTTTATTATTCATATTAACTAATTTGTTTTCTGTATTTCTATCATTCTATTATCAGTTGATCCCATTTGACCAGTACCATCCTATAATTTTACCCGGTGGCTCCCGTATGCTAGAGGGGAAAGTGTTTCACGCTGGCTTTCTCGTTGCTCTTTTTACCCTTCACAGTGCTAGAAGTATCGCAACTGCTCTGTCAATACCTACATGAGGAACATTTGGAAGATGCAGTAGTATAAATAACTTAATACAATAAATGATGCTGAGGTTCATTTTATGCTACATTGCTGTTTCTTTTTGGCCTGAGACTCATCTTCCTAATCAGGTTTCCTGGGGTAATGCTAACATCACTTATCGTTTCTTGAACACTTAGTGGCCATATAGTTGAGGAAACCAGCAGCTGGAAGAATTATTTGAAGCCTCTTAAAGCGATTGGGCTGCATTGGGCATGCTCTTCTCTCTGACCCAGGGTGTCAATGTGTACCTTGATTATAGTCCTGAATACATTTTGTCCTACTTTTATCTATTTGCATCTCTCCTTTCCACTGGACTGAGCTCCTGGAAGGCAGGAAGATGTCTCTGGCAGAGCTTGGCTCACAAAGTGTTCATTAAGCGCATGACCTCATGCCCTGTGTTTCACACCACTGTTTTCGAGATAACAACCTCTTCTTTCCTCACTGTGGCGTTTCTCACATTGGAGGCCAGCGGTGGGGGTGGTGAGGAGGAGGAGTTTCTGTGGCCTTATTCTCAGGGTTCTGTGACAACTTCTGGGTGTCCTTTGCCTTTTACTAAATGCAAAGATATTGTGAATCATCAGGATGAGCACACTGGCAACACTGATCCCCGAGGTGAGTAATGGTGGTTAACTCTAAATTTGGTTTGCTCGGACATGCCCCAAAGGCTGCTGTACGTGTGTCCTCTGGGGCCTGAAGGTTCACTTTGGAGGGTGTTGCTCTCAGACACAGTTAAGATGCCACCTTCTCCTTGGAAATGCCTCTCTTGATGCTCCTCGTCAAGTGCCCCACAGCGTGTACCACTCTGTGTTATGACGTGTTGTGGGATTCCCCCTCTGGCTCTCTGAGCCCTTCTCCAGGAGTTAGGCCTCTGCTTCCATAATCTTTTTCACACTTACGGCACAGCATTCCCTGAGCTATTTGATAACTTGTTACTATGCACTTGCAAGACTGTCTCTCCTGCCAGACGCTGAGCGTCTGAAGTTCCGGCAGCCTCTTCAGCTTTGTGTGGTGAGCGCCCAGCCCTGTCGCTTAGCACAGTCAGTGCTCAGTAAGTTGATGAGATCAAATCAAGAGGTAACTGTAGCAGGTACAGGGCAAACACATTTTAAAAGTCTCCTTCTTTTGAAATGAGACTCATTGTGGTAATTGATTTTTCATTTCTAAAAGTTTTTTGTTCTTCCCAAGGTTTTCTTGTAGATATTTTTACCTATATTTGTCTTTCAATATATTAAGCGTGGTTGTTTTCTAATCCGTATCTGATTCAGATGTCCTTGGCCCTGTCTCTGCTGTATTTCTAACCTGACTGTCTCCTGTTACTTTGTTTCCTCCTGTGCCGGGTTATATTTCAATACCTGCCAGCCAGTGTAGCTTTTGCTAGAGTGCCCCCAGTCCTGGGAGGGACACCTGGAGAGGTCTGTGGTGTTTGCTGGGAGACAGAGGGCAATCCCGGTCTGGAGCCCCCGACCCCAGCAGGCTCACAGTTTGACGTTCCCTGGCTCAACCCCTCACAGGGCTGGGTTGGGCCCATATTTCTCAGGAAGGGTCTGTTTTTCTATTTCCTTTTACGTTTCTTTGATTGGGCCCACTCTGGCCTTCTCCGCAGTCCTCTAAGTGTGGGGCAGGCAGTTTTGATACTGGTTGTTTTTCTGAGGGAGTAGCTTTTTGGGGCCCCCGTCTAAATTTGAGGGGCATCTCCTCTTGGCTCTTGGATGGCCGTTGGGCCTTGATTCCTGGCTCCCTGGGTCTCCTTTCCTGGGACCGCAGAACTGAAGCCTAAGAGTGCATGGATAGTGATGGCTCCTACTTTCCCAGGTTCCCACCGTGGCCCGGGAGCTCCTTGCTCTCTTAACAATTCAGTCTTGAGGTGCTTGAAATGTCCTTTGATACTTTTTGGCACTTGGTACTTAGTTTTGCAGTCTTTTACAGGCAATTGTTCCACCTCCCCCCAAAAAGAAACATGCGTTTTATCCAGCATCTTTCTTCTCTTTCTTTCTCTCTTTTTCTTTCTCTCTCTTCCTCCCTCCCTTTTTCTCTCCCTCCCCTTTTCCCTTTCTCCCTCTCTCCCTTTTTCTCATTCCTTCCTTCCTTCCTCTCTATTCAGCAGGAGAATTCTGAATAACCTAGCCTGCTGATTCTGGAAAAAGGAGGTCTAAAAATCAATTTTAAAATGACAAAATCATTAACAACTGAGTATAAGCCTTAAATAGTCTTGAAATAAGCCTTAAAATAGTCTTTCCTTTTTGGGCTTCTTTTAAACTTGTTAGTCAAAGGAGATAATATAGGTCATAAGTTAGTATAAAAATGTCATTTAGATATTTCAGGTGAAAAGATCCCCCAAAATGACCCCCAGTTATAAAAACTTCCCAAGAAATGAGTAGCTTGAATGATTGGCTAAACTTAATAGAATCTATTCATCAAACTTACCATCAAGACTGTTCCTATTACAAGAAACAGAAATCTAACTCAAACTGGCTTAAGCCCCAAAGGGTATTTATTGGCTCAAATTGAAAATCTTGGGATGGATGGCTTCAGGCACAGCTAGATCCAGGAACTCAAATGTTGTCATTAGGTTTAGTGTCTTTATCTTGTCTGTTATTCTGTGTTAGCTCCAATTTCTGGCAAGCTCTCCTATGATGGCAAGATGGCCTCTAGGAACTCCAGACTTATAGCCTATGCTTTAAGTGTATAATCTCCAAACTTTGTCGATAATGTATCTAAGTAAAAGTTAAGCACATATCCCCAATGTTTGTATATTTATTTATAAATTATACGCTACTACATACCATGTTATTCTATATGTTGTATTAATTATTAGTAGAGTTCAATTTTTTAGTTTTTAAGATAAAGAATAACATAGAAATACTAATATTTTCTATAATCCCAGTGGATTGTTTTGCACACCTTACTTTGGGGACTACTTCATGGAAAGAGCACATCTCTCCCATCAATTATAATCATCATCCTGTGAGCACATTTCGTTGATTCTCTTTTGGCCCAGCTTAAATCATGTGCCCATTCCCGAGTCCAGATCCTTTGAAATAGTAAAGCAAAATTTTACTAATGTAAGCAACACAAATGTCTGACTAGACAGAGAGAGATCCCATTTTAACTTTTTAAAGATATTTTATTTTGGATCTTATAACCACTGATATATTGTCCCCCAAAATGGGTTATAATTCTTCTTTCAGTAGAGAGTTATAGAGCAAAGATTCTCTATTTCCACGACAATTGAATTCCACTAGTCTATACTAAATATCTGTGATTTCGCACCTTGGATATCATGACAGTATCCCATCTAATTTTTCTTAACACTCCAGTGACAGGTGAATGCTCTACGTTAAGATGCAGGAGTTGTCAAGTCTCTCAAATAAAATCCTATTTTTATAATTTTTGAGAATGGCCACTTTGAATAAGATGGGTAGCTGTGTGGAAAGGCAGGTCATAGAGGGCCCTGAATGATTTTCAGATCTCGAAAGAGAAAAGGAGTTCACTGGTTGGAGCGTTTTGCTTGTAAGAACGTGTAAAGCATGTAAACAGAAAGTATTAGTCAGGAGCTTCTGACGGACACTGTTCTGTGTATTTAAAAGCTGATCTTCTGTGGCAGAAATACAATGGCTCATCTTGATTCTGAGGTGAAAGAAGAATGTCTGAGGGAAGACCTGAAGTTTTACTTCATGAACCCTTGTGAAAAATACCGAGCCAGACGCCAGCTTCCGTGGAAACTGGGTTTGCAGATTTTGAAGATAGTCATGGTCACCACACAGGTAATTTTATAAAATCGATTCATTTGGTTTTTTCCTTACCCCAAGATGACACTGTTTTCACGTGTTCTGCTGCTTGACTTCTGATCTGAAGAGTCCACACACAAGCTCATGAAACTGTAAGATTATGTTGACTGTGGCGGGCGGATGGTTGGAGTCCAGGTTAGATGGCGACCTTGCTTTCGTGAGGGATTCTGAGGTCGTATCCCACAGCTTCTGTACCTACAGATAACAGGAGAGCTGGATTGGTGGGGATGGGTTTCTGTATCTGAATGAGGCACCCAGGCTGGCGAAGGCTGCTCAGTCCAAGGTGGCTTGTGTTGAGATCTCGCACTGTTATCCAAATACACTTGACTTCAATACACTTCTGAAATCTGCATTTTTGACTGTCTAGACTAGATATATAGAATGCAAAGCTTCCCTCCCATCAGTGGCTGAGCGCTCTAAGGAAACACTAACGCCCTGCGCTCTCAGGAGGCTACAAAGGCCACCTTGGGACCTTTTGTCGAAGTTCACATCGTTGAGCACTTTGTCACCAGTACACCGCAGCCAGCACAGCCGGCCTGTAGGCTCTGGGCCTGTGGCACTGAAGCAGTTTCAGGGAAGCCTCTCTGTGGGCAGCTACTTTGAAACACATGCTCTTTAAAAACAGAACTGAGTGAGGGGGTGTGGCTCCACTGGCAAATAATCACTCTGTTATCAATGTAAAAATGTTTGTAAACATGTTTCTGGAACACAAAAATAAATACCTTTCTAAAAATACCTCCATCCAGTTTTAGAAATGAGAGGAGATTCCTGCCACAACTGAAATTGCATCTTTATTCTGCCTTCATAAAGAGGCCTTTTCATTGTATATACCAGCTCATCAAGTTTTAGGATAACCAAGTTACCTCAAAGGAAACAACAAGGTTGGGGCTGCCTCAGTGGCATAGTGGTTAAGTTTGCATGTTCCACTTTGGCCTCCTGGGGTTCACCGGTTCAGATCCTGGGTGCAGGACAACACACCACCTACCAAACCATGCTGTGGCAGGCATTCCACATATAAAGTAGAGGAAGATGGGCACGGATCTTAGCTCAGGGCCAATTTTCCTCAGCAAAAAGAGGAGGATTGGCGGCAGATGTTAGCTCAGGTCTAGTCATCATCTTCTTCCAAAAAAAAGAAACAACAAGGTCGAGATGCAGGGCCCCTGTTAAATGTGCATGCTTAGTTTTTTTTTTCTTTTTTAAATTTTTTAAATGCTAATTCTTGGTTTTGAAGTTTTAATTTTGGCAACCTACGAAGCAGGTGAATTGTTAGTATCACTTGGAAGGAGGAGAAATAATGTCCCATTTTGTCATTTGGCTAATTTTAATTGTTTCCCTATTACTTCTCTCACCAAACCAGCTTTCATTTCAACTTTCTGATCTATTAATGTTACTAACATTCTAACTTACCTGGGCGTAAGACATCATCACCATCTTTGACTCACCTTCTTTGTCCTGATATTTACTAAATCTCACGGATTCTTCTTTCAAGAGTACGTCTATTTATGTTTCGCTATACTCGCTATCTTCTTTCTAGCACACACTCTTATCTTATCTCATTAGTTACTTAAGGGTATGTTGAAAGCGCCTCGTATGCTGTGCATTCTGTTGGGAATACAGCCAGGAACACGTCACTGCCACTGACAGCTAGCACATAGCGTAGCATTTGCCGTGTGCCGGACATGGTGAGCGCCTTTTGTGTATTAACTCATTTCATCTTCACTGCAGCCCTGGGAGTCAGCTCAGCGATTACTCTCTTTTAATGGATGAGGAAGCTGGGCCAAAAAGACTTAAGTAATTTGCTTACGGCCATTCAGTTAGTCAGTGGCGGAGCCGGGCTCTGAGCCGCGGCAGCCTGGCTCTACATCTGTGCCGTCTTGCTCAGATTGTTCTGCTCTAGAGATGGGGCCTGAGTGTTCGCAGTCTACAAATAGGGGTCAGTTAACCAGGCTGCTTCTTGTCTTCATCTTATGCCTCCCTTTCTTATCCACATACATACCAGTCCACTCAATGCTAACATCAGATTAATTTTTCTTAGAACGCCTTTATTTGTGTCACTCTTCTGCTCAGAAACTTCTGTAGAACTCTATCTCCCACAGAAGAAAATCTTGACTCTCTAGCCTGGAATTCACAGATTTCCCCAGTCTCCTTCCACTTGCTTTTCCAACAGGTTTTCATCTCCAGTTTCCTCCCCAAATCCCAGCCAGCTGGCCCTACCTAGTGATTCTCATCCTGGCTCTGTTTGTTGCTCCAGGTGCAGAGGGCTGCTTTTTCTCCCTCTTCTTGTGGGTGCTGTTGAAGTCCATCTCCCCCGCCAGCCTTGCCTGGCCCCTCAACACACGGTTTTCCTTAGTACGCTAGGATCCCTGGCTGTCCTCATCACGAATTCCGCTTTTATAGAACATTTCTGGGAATTGATCATTTACTTTGTGTGTGGGTGTACCCTGTCTCCCGTTATAAAATTGGGAGGGATTAAACTTTTGTTCCCCTTTGTATCCTAATAAATTTTGCTACTTGGGTGATATCTAATTGGAGTACGTTTCTCAAATACCGTTCCTTCCTTCAAATCCCAGTTTCCCCTCCTCCTCTTGTGTCTCGTTTAGCACTCCATCCTTAAGTATACGGGACGAGTAGCATTTTATCAGGGTTGATGAGAAGGAAACTTTTTTTAGACATTCCTACTCTGCATTCTGCAGTAATTTATAACCTCGAGAGGTGTCTGCATTCTTTTGCTCATTCTGCTCTTTCCTCCCATATTCTTTGTACATTATTAGAGTGGTATCTTGTTTTTACCTGGTACAGAATATTTTCTCCTACGTTGATTTCATAATCAGGTCTTAACTTCAGTCTTTGCCAGGCTGCACTTAATGTGTAATTAGTTTTCTGTTTTATATCCTATTTTCGGCAAATCTTAAGATCTAGTTAGTGGGGTTATGATGCATTTTCTATCAACTCCTTTTTAAAAATAAAATCACTTGGCCAGTCCCACCGTCTCCTTACTCTTGTCCTGTAGGGGGTGTGGTTCTGCCATTGTGTGAAGAGGACTCCATGGTTTCCTCCTCAGGGTTTCTCTCTTCTACTGAGAGATGCTTAAAATTCCAGCCCTGACCTGGTGCTGGGCCGTACATGTGGGTCTTACCTTGTTCTGTGAACCACAAAATGGAGGAAGTTTCTTGTTCCTGATGCCACATGGGGGTGGTTCTGAGCAGAGATTATACCTCTATGTTCTTTCATTCCCAAAGTTGAGTTGATGAGCTTTGAGTTTAAATAAGGTGGTAGCTTAAAATATCAGCAAATTGTATGCCACTTTCTTGGTTAAATTATCCATTCCTTATCCAGATTTTTTTGTGTTTCTTTAGGTTAGCTATCAGTGTGGGAGGAATGGCTCTCATAGTCCCACTTCTAGAGTTAAGTTGGCAGCATGTCAGTTTGAGAGGTAGTGTGGCCAAGTGGTTAAGAGAACAAACAGGCGAGTCAGATAGACCTGGTTTGGATCCTCACTCTGACACTTTCTAGCTGTTCCAACCTGGACAAATTTCTTAACTTCAGGTTGCACATGTATAAAATGGGATGATATCCAGCAGCAGATTCAGTATTTGACTCTGACATTGTGACAGCACTATCCCAGTTCCTGAGTACATCGTAGTGGAGGAAAAGGAAAAGAATCCCTGTCCTCATGGAGCCCAGTGTAATATCTCCCTCATAGAGTGTTGGGGAATTAAGTGAAAAATGAAAGGTATGAATTTTAGGCCCAGTAGATAAGAGCTGTTTGTCAACACCGTGCGGGGTTGGTCTTGCCCACATTCTATCCCAGCCTGCACAGAGGAAGCACTCAGCAAAGAGTCAGTTGTTTTTCATTTGTGTGTCAGTATTTTAAATAAAACTTTCAGACAATCATGTGTGTTGGTTCTCTGCTTTACTTTTTTAGCTTTCCAAAAGCACTGTGACCCTTTCTGGCATCTCCTACAGGCACCATTTACAGATGAGCTTGGAGAACCTTTATTCTTCTGGGCTTATTTTCAGCACAAGTTGGATGATGTGGGACTTCTTATCTGACATTTTTTTAAGAATGGCTGGGTTTTAGCAATTGCTCAATCCTTTGACTTGGCATTTGAGAAATGTGGCCTGGAGAGGCACAGATGCTGAAGAATGTCATCTATATACGTCCTCATACAATAGTTGCAATTCTGAAAAGCTAGCACTTAACTTCTTTTCTATAAGAAAGTCCCTGGGCTGGCTCCGTGGCCGAGTGGTTAAGTTCGCGCGCTCTGCTGCGGCGGCCCAGGGTTCGGATCCTGGGCGCGGACATGGCACCGCTCGTCAGGCCACGTTGAGGCAGCGTCCCACATCCCACAACTAGAAGGACCTGCAACTAAGATATACAACTATGTACGGGGGGGTTTGGGAAGATAAAGCAGAAAAAAAAAAAAAAAAAGAAGATTGGCAACAGTTGTTAGCTCAGGTGCCAATCTTTAAAAAAGAAAAGTCCCAAATTTTTAAACAGAAGAAAATCGTGTAGCATAATAAAAATGACCTTGGAGTTGGACCCAGCTTTCATTCTATTAGGTAACTTAGGGCAGTTTAATGAATTTCAGTTTCCACATATGTAAAGTGGGGACGACAGAAGTAACATTTTCATAGGATTGTTGTAGTAAATGAGATTATGCATGTAAAGCAAGTTAGTACAGTGCCTGGAGTATAATAATTGCTAAAAATGGTAGTTTTAAAAAATTATTCTGCCTTTTAAAGAAGTCAGTTGAAATTTAAAAGCTAAAAAATATAAATCACCATAGTATGTAAGTTTGCATATGCTTGTTAACATTGTTTCACTGGAAAAGTTGAAGAGTCGATGTCTTATTTAGCGTCATGCAGTGTATCACATTAACCATGGAATGACAGCAAATAACAGAAATGTCAGGATCATCTAGTTGAACTTGCTGATTTGACACATGATGAAACAGAGTCTCAAATTGTTTTGGTGACTTAGTAGGGTGAAGATTTGGGGCAAACTGGATTCCCATTGTTTTATAACAGGTGAGGAGATAAAGTGAGTAGATGGGGAAGGGTGTGGGGAACAGGGCTTCTAGAGGTTTGACTTCTCTGCTACCACTGTGTGTGTGTGTGTGTGTGTGTGAGAGAGAGAGAGAGAGAGAGTGTGTGTATGTGTGAGAGTGCATGCACACTCATATGTCTCAACAATAAAAAAACCAACAACCCAATTAAAAAATGGGCAAAAGATCTGAACAGAGATTTCTCCAAAGAAGATATACGTATGGCCAACAGACACATGAAAACATGTTTAACATCATTAACTATCAGGGAAATGCAAATCAAAACTACAAGGAGATATCACTTCACTCCCATCAGAATGGCTATAATTAACAAGACAGGAAACAACCAGTGTTGGCGAGGATGTGGAGAGAAGAGAACCCTCATACACTGCTGGTGGGAGTGCCAACTGGTGCAGTCGCTACGGAAAGCAGTATGAAGTACCCTCAGAAAATTAAGAATAGATCTAACATATGATCCAGCTATCCCACTGCTGAGTATTTATCCAAAGAACTTGAAAACACTAACGCATAAAGATAGATGCACCCCTATGTTCATCACAGCATTATTCACAATAGTCAAGACTTGGAAGCAACCTAGGCACCCCTAAAGGGACGAATGGATAAAGAAGATGTGCTATATATAAACAATGGAATACTACTCAGCCATAAGAAATGATGAAATCTGGCCATTTGTGACAACATGGCTGGACCTTGAGGGTATTACGCTAAGTGAAATAAGTAAGAGGGAGAAAGTCAAATACCATATGATCTCACTCATAAGTAGACGGTAGAAACCAGGGCAAACAAACACATAGCAACAGAGATTGGATTGGTGGTTACCAGAGGGGAAGGGGGGAGGGAGGCGGGTGAAAGGAGTGATTAGCAACATGTGTGTGGTGATGGGCAGTAATTAGTCTTTGGGTGGTGAATATGATGTAATCTACACAGAATTTGAAATATATTATGATGTACACCTGAAAGTTTTATAATATAACCCCAATATTACTGCAATAATAAAAAAATTTAAAAAATAAAACGATTAAAAAAAAGTGTGCATGTGAGAGAGAGTGCATGCACGTATGAGGGAGTGTGTGTGGGAGGAAATATGCATGAGACTGTAGGAGAGTGTGTAAGAGCGTGCATGAGAGAGTGTGAGACACTGTGAGAGAACATGTGAGAGTGTATGAGTGTGAAAGCGTGCATGTGAGTTTGTGTGTCTATGTGAGAGAGAGAGGTTAATTTCGTGTGTAGCTGTGTGTAATTTCCTGGGTTTTTTGGGTAAACAGTTAGTGCCTGAATCCCAAGAAGAAAACTTCAGGGCAGAGGCATACAGTCACTCCTGGGGAAGTATTTCCCTCCTGCCTCGCCTTGTGCTGGACACCATGTAAGGGGGAATAAATAGGAGTTTGATCACCAGGAGGTAGGTGCATGGTGACAATGAACGGGTTTGACGTCACATAGCTAAAGCGAGCCCTGTTATTCTTTCTGCTGCTTTGATGCTGGAGCTCTTGGAGGGGGAACCTCTTGGGTGTGAATCTGCTATGAGTTCCTCCAGAGCTGGAGTAATTGAATTCCTTTGACAATTATTACCTCTTAGCTGGAGTAAGTATTATGTAGGCCACTTTTCAAAACATTCTTAAAAGCTATAGGCAAAACAAAGTTGTGATTTTAAAAAATACTTATAATTTTTAAATGCTAAATCAGTAAAACATGACTTCTTGCTTTACTATGTACATCAAGTTTTAAAACAATTAATTTGAAATCTAAGTATAAGAAAAATAGATTCAGACTTAACTGATTTGAGTTCCTTCTTCTCCTTCTCTTCATTCAAGGCCAGTAAGTCATTGGGAGTGGTAATTTCTTCTAATTTCATGCTATTTCGAATTCCTGATGTAGCTCAATGATGTTATTCTCCTTTGGGACTTGTATTTTGACATTGATGTGATTAGTAAAAACCAAAACAGTGAGATTTTTCTTGCTGATGTTTACAGATAAGGGCTGACGATAGTTAGAAGGCATTTGCCTCCCCTGGTAGATGGTAAAAGTCATACGTTCCTATTTGATTTTCTTTTCTAGCTTGTTCGTTTTGGTTTAAGTAACCAGTTGGTGGTTGCTTTCAAAGAAGAAAACACTGTTGCTTTTAAGCACTTGTTTTTGAAAGGATATTCTGGCATAGATGAAGATGACTACAGCTACAGTGTATATACTCAAGAGGACGCCTATGAGAGCATCTTTTTTGCTATTAATCAGGCAAGTGTTTTGTTGTGAAGGACCTATACTTTAAGAGTATGATACTTGACTTGGTGGTCTCAGCAAAAATAGTTATACATATATTAAAATATTCTAACAAATTTTGCACACTCTGCCAAAAAATGTTTGCTATTTCTGTAGCTATATTTATACACAGCAGAGTTTGCCTATTTAAAATTTTTCTGTAAGATTTATGTATTTTATTTATCCCTTCACACCTACTACTTTGGGAGATTACCCCAGATCAAATAGCCAAGAGGAGATTTATAATCTCAGAAGATTTGATGAATGAGATGCCAAATCTAAGATTGTAGTCTCAATTTTGATGTCTTAGCAGTTATGAGCCTAGCCGAATCTTAAGAATATTGAGTAGGATCTCGATATAGGCAGGTATTGAGAAACCAGATTGATGGGCCTAAAGAAAGCATTTAGGGGAGAGAAATTGTTATTTTTTCTCTTTCATTCATTCATTCAATAAATACTTGGGTCCCTAGTATGTACCAGCTACTGTTCTAGACATTGGAGATATAGTGTGAATGAAACAGACAAAAACCCTGTTCTTATAGAACTGAATTCTGGAGGGGAGAGCCAGGCCAGTGGAAAGAAGTGAGATGTATAGTACTGAATGCTGACTCCCTGAAAACACCACCAAAAAAACAAGTTGATAAGCAATACTGAGCTTACTGCTGATAGCAGTCAGGGAGCTGCTCCTTGACCATTCCCCGCGGTTCCTTCGGTGGAGAGGGCAAAATCCAGATATAGTTCTGAAGTCTGTTTTAAGGCAGGTCTTTCAATGTGAGGGGTGCTCGATTAGAATTGGGTAAAGATCGTGAGATAATAGTTTAGGACTGGTGGACACACAAGTGAGGGTTTGTGGGGAGAGTGGTTTCAAAGAGTCTTGGAGTTGTTAGACTAAATCTTCAAAGTGGTTATCTGTTTAAATGAGCTTTTTGGATGTTCCTGAAATAAACAATACCGTTATTTGCAACTTTCATGTTCCTGGGCAAAAGTTTCCTGGAATAATAAAGTCATGTTATGAAGATGGGGCTAGTTGAGCCCTGTTAGTGCAGAGAGGCGAATGGTCACATCGTGTGAATGTGAGTTAATATGAGCTAACGTGAGTCATGCGAATGCAAGCTGGGGGTGTGGAGGGCTTGGGTCTGCAGGGGCATGTCCGGAAGTGATGGCTGCTGTGGAATAAGGCAGGGCGAGGACTGGGAGTGCCTGGTGCTGCCTGTGCACTGCCCATGGATGTTGGCAATTTGCATTGGGTGGAAAGGGAAGGCCTTGCTGATGTGGAATCAAGACCTGAATCAAGACCTGAGGCCTGACAAGCTTCGGGAACTGTCTGGAGGTCAGTGTGGCTTTGGAAGGTGAGGGGTGGGGGCAAGGGACAGTGTCTGCTATAAGGTCAGCAATAGGCTTTGGCTGAATGAGGCTGGAGTCTACGTCAGCACGTTTACTTCAGTTTTGAGTTCTGTAAGTGTGTTTCTGTCCAACTCGAGAAAATTGCCTTGTGATATTTTACATCAGGGAGTTCTGTTGAAGGATATGAGATAAACAAGAAAAAAGAGCTAAAAGCGAGGGGCTGTCCCAGTGGCAAAGTGGTTAAGTTTGCACACTCTGCTTTGGCGGCCCAGGGTTCGCGGGTTCAGATCCTGGGCACAGACCTAGCACCGCTTGTCAAGCTGTGCTGTGGCAGCATCCCACACAAAACAGAGGAAGACTGGCATGGATGTTAGCTCAGCAACAATCTTACTCAAGCAAAACGAGGAAGACTGGCAACAGAGGTTAGCTCAGGGCCAGTCTTCCTCACAAGAAAAAAGAGAGCTTAAAGTGTATTCTATAACTTCTGATGAAACTCTTAAAGCTCATAAGTGTTTTTATCTATTTTTAATAGTATCATCATCTAAAGAACATATCCCTGGGGACCCTTGGTTATGGAGAAAATGAAGACAATAGAATTGGCTTAAAAGTCTGTAAGCAGCATTACAAGAAAGGGAGCATGTTTCCTTCTAATGAGACGCTGAATATTGACAGTGACACTGAAAGAGGTAATGGAGTGATAATTTCCTTATATGCCTCTATCGTCGACTGTGGTAAGAGCAAGAATGCCCTCATGTGCTGGCAACCCAGATGGAACAAACAGCTGTGCTTTCGTGACAGCTAACCTACTTGTGGCTTTTACCATTTGCCTGCAAAGGGCTTCGGCTCAGGAAACCGAGGGTCCATCGTGACAGGACCACGGAGCATTCGTGGATCTCTTTGGTACAACACAAGATTGTTGATTTTGGGGTAAATGCACAGGTGTTTCCTGTTTTGTTAGGTTTTTCCCTCTATGAGGGGGCAATTTGACTTTTTGGAAAAAGAAAAGTCTATATTTATTAACCGAAATAATGTGTGTCCAAATGCTTTATACTCTTTATTATTTGTAGAATATGTTAATAATCTTCAAAGGTGAATTGTGATAAGCAACTCATTTTCTCTTTGAGGATATCACTTGGCAAAAAGTTAACATCCAATTGAGTAGAATTGTTTTCTGCTGTTCTATTAAGAATTTAAAAGCACACAATATGTAAAGTTTTTGACTTAAGGCTCTAGGGATTTTATCATTCATTCAACAAACCTCTGGTGTACATCTGCCGTGCCCAAGGCACTCACTGTTTCATGTACTGGGGTTGCAAAGATTAATTAGTCATGGCTCCTCAAGTAGCTAACAGTTCAGAAGTGGGAGTCTGAGTAGCAGTTTAAATTTGGAATGGTTTTATTAAAATGAGCGTGTCACACAGTTCATTTGACTATATTTCCTGTAATCCAAATTTAAGGTGCCTCAGTAACACAATAGGAGAACACACCTATGAGATGGAGGTCCTAACTCTGTTTCCACAGGCTGCCTGCTTAGAATCTCTTTAGGAGTAAACATATCCCCTGCTCTTGACTCTGAAAGAAGCAGCCCATAAGCCAGCACCAACAGGGGCCCTGGTCGCTTTCAGAAACTATCTAGGTGTCAGTGGCTTGGTCCTGTGGCCAGGAGCCTTGCAATGTCACATGTCTTACTGCCCTGCAGGCTTCTGCTATCCTGGGATCTCTGTGGGAGCCAGCCTGCAGGGGCTAAAGCTGTTTCACACCGAATCTGCTTCCTGAGGCTGTCAGCTGTGCTCCTCCTCAGGCGTTCTGTTACTTGTAGAATATGTTAATAATCTTCAAAGGTGAATTGTGATAAGCAACTCATTTTCTCTTTGAGGATATCACTTGGCAAAAAGTTAACATCCAATTGAGTAGAATTGTTTTCTGCTGTTCTATTAAGAATTTAAAAGTGCCCAGAGTGTCCCATAGGTGGAGCTGAAAGCTTGTGTGGTGACCCTCTGCTTCAAGTAAGCCACGGGCCACTTGGCCTCTTAAAAAGGTGCGACTCAATCTGATGCATCATATGACTATTTTCCGGTGATTCATATGTTGTTTTCCTCAATTGATTTTTCTTGGAAAATCAATTAAAGAAATGTGGCCAAAGTCAATATCTGTGGCTACATAGGACAGGCAGTGCCAGAAAGCAGGATTTATTCCCTGACCATTGGACAGTGATGCCTTTGTTCATTTCCTTTCTATCAGAATATGGAATCTTTTTAACTAAATAGAGAGAAGATGTTTATTAATTTGACTTTTTTAAGAGAGATGGCTTAAGCAAGTTAATTGTATTTTTTGACTTGTTAAGTATAACTTGTCAAAGAGAACATTTTGACATGTCTAGTCAAAAGATGTAAAGAATATTCTTAAAATAGTTGATACTGGATTTTAGACTTCCTTTTCTTGGAGGCATTGCAGGAAGCCTGAAGAGGATAGAAACAGGAATTGAGCTTGACTTCATTGGTGTGGCATTACAGTTTAAGTAGGTGAATTAGCAGAAGCTGTTCTGATTACCTATTCATGAACTGCGCATTTTCTTTACTATTGAGAGAAGCATCCTTCGGTGTGTTAAATGCAGAGATCTTTCTGCATGCCCACTTCCCACTGGGTTTACGTTTAGTTGCACGGTTGATTGTGTAGCTCAGGGTTTCCCTCACTTCGTGCTCTGGGCATATCCTCCCGCTCCTGCCTCTGGACCTGGAGCTTTACCATTTAGCCTCATGGGGGGACTCTTTGTTTTTGTTAAAAAAAACAACCCCCGCCCTTTTTTTTTTCTCATAACATTTAGACGGCTGTCATTCTAATACAGTGTTTCATTTTCTTTAACACAGATTTTGAATTTCTAATGTTCTCCTTTCCACATGTCCTTAGCATGAGACATTATGACCATTTCATCATTTTCCCCGTTGTTTTCAGAACACAGCTAATCCCCCTCCTTTTGTCTCCTTTGCTGGAGTAGTCTGCCCCATAAATGAAATTCATTTGAATGATGAGGCTGCTACTCGAATATCGCTTTGTTTTGTCTGAGGTTTGATGTCTTGCTTAGGGCTTTTGCCATCCTTTTCAAAAAAATCTCAGTTCTTAGGTTTTGCTGCCACCAGGTGCTTGGTGGCCTTATTAGCAATGACTGTAGCATAAGGGCAGCCAGACTTTAGAGAGTTCTGAATGTGTATTTAGATAAAGTGTAACTCTATAATTACAATTGCAAAATTTGAATAACCAAATAGACTTTTATAAGGCAAATTTTCAGATAGTGTAAAATGAAAAAATGCTGTCATATTTCTCTGAATCTAAGATGCTATCAATTTTTTTTTAAAGACTCATCTGTTTTAGAGACATTTAAAAGGGAAGAAAATAAACATTGAGAATGAAATACAGGCGAAGAATTTAGTCATTTACTCAGATCAGTTTAGTTCAAATGTGGTTTTTTTTTTGGTTGTCACCTTAGAATAAGAATGTTAGAGGTAGAAGGACCTTAAATATCGTCAGTTTGGCCTTCATTTTGCAGTTGAGAAACTGGAGCTCAGTCAAGTTGGGTGACTGAGCCAAGGTTATATAATATTTAGTGATAGTAGGGCTTTGCTACTCAAGTCCAGTAACACGAGCATCACCTGGGAGCTTGTGAGAAATGCAGGCTCTCAGGCCCACCCTGGAGATACTGAATCCCAATTTGCATCTTAATCAGATCCCTAAGTGCTTCATGTGCCCTAACAAACTTTGGAGGCCTGGTTCAGTGCTCTCCAGCTGAATGAAGCCTTTGGCTGTGCACAGACCTCTCTGTTACTGACTTCACCCAGTTTCCACTGTCCCTTGCCACCTGCCGTCAGTGTCTCCTGTTCCCGGCTTAGATACCTCTGGCCATCAGCGTCCCTCCCTTACAAAAGCTGGAGAGGCACTCGCCTCTCCCTTCTGTCCCACCTGGCTCCTCTCAGCCGTCCCTAGGGTCTTCCCCACCTGCGCCCAGTGCCCTGGCAGCTGATGCCTCCTGGAGAAGCGTGCCAGAGCAGAACACGCTCATCTTGCCACCAGGTCTTCAAAGCTCCCGGCACGGCTTCCCTCCACTGCCTTTCACCCTCGTATTACAAAAGAACACAGAGCGAGGCCACAGTTAAGGCCTCACCTGAGCACCGGGGCTCCCTGCTTTCAGCTTCTGAGAAGTCCAGCCCCTCCTCTCTGCACCCAGATTTACACCTCTGAGCTGAATTCCTCTCTGAACTCTGGATTCCTGTATTCACTTGGCTGCTTGACAAGCGCTCTGTGATGTCTCATAGCGATTTCAAACCTGCCATGTCCAAAACAGAACATTTCAAACCTCCCCCCTCCCGACCCCTGGCTCAACCTCTTTCTTCTTAGTCTTCCCCATCTCAGAAAACAATACCAATATTTTCATATCCTGCTATAATATCCCCAGCTGCTCAAGCCCCGAATTTGAATTTGTTGATTTCTCCATTGCTATTGCCACTGCTGTAGTCCAAGCCACTGCCACCTCTTGTTAAGACTGGTCTCCCTCCTTCTAGTCTTGACTCCTCCACCCCTGCCCTGCCCCACAGTGACCGGAATGATATTTTTTGTAAGTCGGGTCATATCATCCCTAGCTTAAAATCCGTGAGCGGCTTCCCTCCCATTCCATTTGGAGTAAACCCCACAAGTCCCTAGAGGAGCTGGTCACCCCCTGCCTCTCCAAGCCCCTTGCCCTGCCGCCATTTCCCTGTCCTAGCATCCTTGTTTGATGAACAAGCTGAGCTCGCTCTTGCCTGCCTTTGCTCCACTGGAGCACTCACTCTGGATCTATCCACAGCTACTTCTCTCTCCTCCCTCAGGTGTCAGTGCAAACACCCCAGCCCTGAGAGCCCTTCCCCAGCCCCCGTCCCCAGGTACAGCCTCCCTGCCCAGCTGTCCTCCATCCCTTCACTCCATCTTCAAAGTACTTCTCCCACTGTGAAATCATCTTGTATGTATTTTTCACTCTTGGTTTATTTCTGAGACTGCAGTGTGAGCTCCACACCTTGTCTGTCTGGTTCACTGCTTTACCTTCAGTGCCTACCACAATGAGCCCATAAAAGCTCTCAGCAAATATTTACTGAATAAATGAATGAGTAGGGTAGGGAGCCTGGATCTTTTGATGTTGTGAAATAGGCGCCCAGAGGTCAGCCTCATCAGTGTACTGGTGAAGAGCTCAGGCTGGAACTGAGCACGTGTGGATTTAAATTCTGGTTTGCCACCACCTAGCTGTGTGACCTTGAGGAATTTTCTTGGCCTCTCCATGCCTTGGTTTGTCCATCTGTAAAATGGCAACAATAGTGCCCATCTCACAAGGTTGCTTTGGGGATTAAACAGGACAATATGTTAAGTGAGAGAGCATATAAAGGCGGTTGCACAGTGCCTGGCAGAGAGTAAGTGCCCTGTGTGTCTTTGCTATTTTTATCATTTTCAGTCTTTTTCTGTAGAAAACGAGTTTCTTTCAGTTAAAATCCCTCACTTTACCAGTCAAGGTCCAGTCAGGAAAACCAACCTTGAGTTGTTTCTTGACATTAACAGTCCATTTGCCAAACACACAGAGGCACCCCTTCTGACACCTGCCTTTCTTCAATAATGTGCCTGTGGAGTTGTCCATTCAGCTCCATGTCCTCGTTTTTGGCCCAGGAACACCTAGTTTTTAGCTAATGTAGGTGTGTCTTACATGTTTTGCGTGCCAGCTGTGTGCTAGGCAGTGGTGTTTAACAACACACAGCATAGTTATGCTCCTGCTCTCCAAGGCCTGATCCTCTGGTTGAGCTGCAACTGTGGGACAAGAGTCTCAAAGAAATAGCCATTGAGTCACCCAGATTCTCGAGCACCCACTGAGTGTCAGGCACTGCAGCAGGCCCTGACTTTTCCATTTCAAGGGCAGCACAGCCTGGACGAGCGAGGCTGGCCTCACACCAGTTCTGTCATCAGGGCTCTGTGACCTGGAAAGGCGTTGACCACAAAAGGCTTTCACGGTCTCTAGACTTCCTCGGAGTCCTGCCAAGGTGTTGGGCTGCACAGTCATGAGACTAATTTTTAGACAAGACTCTTGAATCATTCTTTTATAGTTTACAGCTCATAATTTGTTTTTACTTGCGTATAACTTAAACTCCTTTCCTTTTCTTTATTTTTTATTTTGAAAAAGTGTCAGACTTAACAGAAAAGTTGCAAAGTAGCAGAAAGATTTCCTCGTATACCCTCCATTTCCTAAATGCTTACGTTTTACCACATTTGCTCTGTCCTTCCCAGTATACACATTTCTCCTGAACTGTGTGAGAACGAGGTGCAGACACGCTCTCTCTTTGCCTCTAAATCGTTGAGTGTGCATCTCCCCGAAACAAGAGCATTCTCCTACATAACTACTGCACGTGCTCAAGAGCATGAATGAACACTGCAATACTACAGTCTACAAATCCTATTCACTTTTCATCAGTTGTCCTAATGTTTATAGCAAAAGAAATGCTCCTAGCCTCCCCAGTCCAGGATCCCATATTGCGTTTAGTTATCATGTCTCTTTAGTCTCATTTAATCTGGAGCAAAATAAATTCCTTGACTTTGTTTCTTTTAATGTCCTTGACATTTTTGGAGAGTAGAATGTCCCTCACTTGGGTTTTTCTGTTTCTTTATAACTACATTGAGGCTATGCATTTTGGGCAGGAATACCACTCAAGTGGTACGTTATTTCAGGAGGTACATGATGTCTGTTTATCTCATTACTGGTGATGTTAACTCTGGTCACTTGGTTAGGGTGGTATCTGCTGGGTTCTCCACTGTAAAGTTCCTGGGCTTCCTGTTGTGAATAGCAAATATTCTGTTGGGAGATCCTTTGGCAATTTGTAAGTATCCTGCTCCTCATCGCTCTTTGGCCCAGTAGTTTCAGCATCTGATCCTTGCCTGAAACCATCACTGTTTTCTTTCATTGCCTTAGACTGTCTCCACATAGACCTTCAGGCCCTCTCCAAGAACCCTCAGGACTGGAAGAACTCATCATTCTTCAGACTGGAATTTTATCGGTAAATGTTTTTAAGTCTTATTTTCCAGGAGACAGGGATGGGGAAAGCAGAGTAGGATGGTATAAGACTGTGACAATTTATACCTTGTAATATTTTTTATTCAGGCTCTTACAAGTTGAAATCTCCTTTCACCTTAAAGGCATTGATCTACAGACGATTCACTTCCGAGAGTTACCGGACTGTTACATCTTTCAGAATACGGCAAGTGTCTGTTACTAAGCCCCCTTTTATTATGTTTCTCTTCTCCTTCTGTAGATGTGGAGTATAAAACACATCAGCCTGTAGATGTGCAGTTGTGTTTAAAACAGTTTTAGTGACATTTCTATAGCATTGTTGATCCAGAGACCATTACCTCTGAAAATGAAGCAGGCTCTTTCCAACGTTTTAAAACTAGATTTCTGGGATGAAAAGAGGGGTTTTCAAAATTGGCTTTGACCTCCTGCTCTCCTAACACATTAGAAAAAAAGTTTATGATAAGTGTTTTAAGTGTCTACAATGTTTTTCTCACTTTCGAAGGAAGGTCTTGCAAATGTTGTAGCAGATGTTTTGAAACCTCGAGGCAGAGACTGCCCCCTGGATCTGGAGGCCCATCTGTAGAGGGTCCACTGTGGCTTCCTTGCTTTTGCGAGGGGGCGTGTGTGGAAGAGACTGCTCACTTTTGTGAACTTCACAGGCAAAGGGCTTGGAGAGCCGCATGTGCAGGTGATCTATGATGAAATCCACAAGCACTGAGCATCTCTAAACACAAGCCACACGCTGTGTGATGCAGGAATGTCGCTGTGACCAAACCAGAGGTTCAAGAGTTAAACCACACAGGCCTCATTTCTATACTTAACGCCTATGACTAAACCGCCACTAACCCCGCCGCTCGGTGCTGAGGTCTCATTTTCCCCCAGGAAAGCCCCTAAAATACTTCTCTCAAAGCCTAAAATACTCAGCATCTATCACTTCCACTTCGAATGATTGAAACAATGTGGAAGATTGAGGGCATTTGGAAATCTTAAATTCAGCCTGCAGCCTCGGAGTAATGCTTGTCATTTCTGAAAGCATTATATGTAGCACTTGAAGCAAATAGGAAAAGAATTTCCAGGGGCCGGCCCCATGACCGAGTGGTTGGGTTCGCATGCTTTGCTTCAGCGGCCCAGGGTTTCGCTAGTTGGAATCCTGGGCGCGGACATGGAGCCGCTCATCGGGCCATGCTGGGGCAGTGTCCCGTGTGCCATGGCTGGAAGGACCCACAATTAAATATATGCAACTATGTACCTGGGGACTTTGGGAGAAAAAGGAAAAATAAAATCTTTAGAAAAAAGAAAAAGAATTTCCAGCCTAGTAAAATCCTAGACTTTCATACTCAAAGGATAAATTGAAGCAAATGCTTTAAATTCCATTCAGTGTAATAACCAAGATCACTGTGGTTGTGTTCTCTTGTCAAAGGCTGATGAATTCTCATTTTTGTTCCTGGAACTGGTTATGTTTTTGGTCTAAGATTTCTCTGAACCCGAATGCAGATTCACCCTTTGGACCATATTTTCTGTTAATAATAGAAGGCTGTGAAAGAATCAGGAGATGAGGACATTTTCATCAGTATAATTCATTTTGGATCAGCATGCTGTTGGGATGCCATTGATATTTTAAGTGGAGGTGATCTCTCAAGTCACACTCTCCAAACCTTTGTCTCTCCAGATTACCTTTGACAATAGAGCTCACAGTGGCAAAATCAAAATCTATTTTGACAGTGATGCTCACATCGAAGAATGTAAAGACTTGAACATATCTGGATCTAGTAAGTATCTTACATGCTTGCCCATTGTGGATTACGGATGATTTTTAACATTTTCTTTTGGGATTTAGGGTGTTTAAATGCTCTATTTGGGTGGCAGTGGGAAGAAAGAGCTCCAGAAAACCACATTTTGAGACTTCAATTCTATATAGAGGACCCCCAAAGCCTTGCATTTTTGTCCGATTCAGTAAATATTGATTACACACCTCTGAGGGCAGTGTGGCCCAGTGGTTCAGAACAGCTTCTGGAGTCAGACTACCTGGCTTTGGGTCTTGGTTCTGTTTACTCTACCTGTGACCTTGGACAAATTACTTAACCCCTCTCTATTTCAGTATCTTTCTCTGCAAACTGAGAGTAATAACAGTACTTTACCTTCCAGAATGTGGAGTATTAAATGAATTGGTATGTAAAGCAAAGCACTGAGAACAGGAGTTGTCACATCCTCATTGCTAGGTACTCTGGAAAAGAAAGAAAACTCCTTAGTGAGGAGACTGACGTGCTTGGAGACTCTCTAATGTGTCATGGGTAGGATAAGTGGTGGAGCTACAAAAGGGATGAGGATAAAGTAAGCAAAGGCTAATTTTGACTGCGGCGGAGTGGGAAATAAGATCTTGGAATTACTTTTGGAGAAGGTACGCTGAGTCTTTGACAATGGAGGGAGGTGAAGGCCTTCAGAGCCCGGAAAGCAGCCTGAGCGGACACTGGGTCATTTACTCACTCATCACTCGGAAAACACATCTTACTCCACAGTGTAAAATGGGCTACACAGAACCTGCTCTCACAGAGGGGTTGGGATGATGTTAATGATGGGTGGTCAGGATTTTTTAATTTGCAAGTTTTGTTTAACTGGATTTGCCTTTGACCAGATTATTAGAACAAAATAAAATGTGAAATACCTGTGGTTCCTAATAATTTTAGATTTGTTTTAAACTGGATTTGATCTGTGGACTGTTGCTTTTCAGCTGTATAATATGTCCTGATGATTCTGAAGTTTTGGTTTCACCCTTTCCGGTAACTAGCTCAAGCCTCTGATCAGAATAGACAGTTTTGGTTTCCGTTAAAAAGTGGTTACTCTTCCCCAGCGGGCACATACTGTCTCCCACAGAAACACACAGATCAGATGCATATTTTCCAAGTCCAAGTATAGTTTGCAGCTATTTTATGTGAAAAAAGCTCACCTTTGTCACATATGAAATGTGGTTTGGAACAGTGATTGTGACCGAATGAGTTAGTCAGACATTGCCAGAACCCGGTTTCCTTCCTCCCCACAGGCCTCCTCAGAGCGTGGGGAGCTGCTCTTCCCTGTGCCAGAGCAAGGAGCTCTGGCACCCCCCGTGGCCAGTGAGGAAAAACACAAACCACACGGACCACTGAGTAGAAATACTGACATTTGTACATTTCTCCCAGAGCTGTGTCCTAAGAAACCAGATTCTGTCACTGGAAGAAGACAGATGGAAAACAAAATGATGTGGTGTGAAAGCCTTAAAAAGCTGAAGTTTGGAAACCAGCTTGGGAAATAGATTTGTTTTTCTTCTGTTTATGAAGCTGTCTGGAAAATTGATTGCCCTGGGCAAGAGGAGAGAGGGGAAGTGGGACAGAAGCAAGGGTGACATCTGGTGGGATCCTTGCAGTATTTCCAAGAAGTTCTCAGGTTCATTCGCCTCCATACACTTGCCCTCAGGCTTTTCTCTGCCTAGGGGTTGTTTTCTCCAGGTGCAGGAGAAGCTCATTGCACTGGCACTCTGCTAAGAAAGTGCTCAGTAAGGTTGAGAAGCAGAAATGGGGATTCTCAGTGGTGGAGTTTTAGTTTGTTTGTTTGTTTAGTTTGTTCCCTCACTGATAGAGACCTTGATGTTTGAGCTTTTATGTGAAAGAACTTAGAATATGTCAAGTAGTTTTGCCTCTTTTGAATGGAGCCCAAATGGACCAGCTTCTGTTGAATTCTGTTCTACAGTAAATATTTATAAATACATTTTAGGACGTTTATTAAGAGTTTATATGTTCTTAAATGTATAACTAACTCAACATCAGGGAATGTTTTCCCTTATGTGTGGACTTTTGAATGAATGCAGTGTGATTTGTTGCTGATGTTTAAGCTTTCATCATTTCAACTTCTTTCCAGGCTGCCATTTTGTTTGGAAATTATTCCCAGGTAAGGCGTGTTTAACAATTGCATTCTGTTTTTGTTCCTCAGTTCAGAAAAATACCCAGTATATCCTGGTGTTTGATGCATTTGTCATTGTGATTTGCTTGGCATCTCTTATTCTGTGCACGAGATCCATTGTTCTAGCTCTAAAGTTACGAAAGGTAAGAGTGTGTTCGAGTGTTCCCCCTCCCCTCTTGGCTTCCATCCTCAGTTTGTCGAAACAGTGGACCCCTGACTGGTCATCTTGCCCTTTCTGGAGCCCTTGACTGAATGCCTTTGAGCGATGGCCCTCCTGTGAGGCATTAGTCACCCTGCGGTGTGGGGGTGAGTGGAGGCTCCCACACGACAGGCAGGATCAGAGAATTATCCTACTTAAGCCGAGCTAACAAGCACAGGTGCACAGTGGTGACCTCGGAAGCTTTTGAATGCTAGCATAAATGAGATCCTTTTAAAATCAGGCTTATCTTAAGAACAGAGTAATAGCATGTGTGGGTTTCTTCTTTTATCTTCAAATCAGAGTTCATTTTGACAGGGAGGCATGGCAAATGGGTTATAATGAAGCATAAAATACTTAATTCTATTTTTTAAATAGTTTAAAAATTCTCGTCTGAGTTTCATTTTACCTTTTTACCCCCAGGGCTCTTGGGAATATATACTCCAGCTCTCCACAAATCTTATTCTGGTTTATGGCGTGTGTGTCCGTGCAGACTGGGGCCAGGAGGAATAGAAAGCCATCAGAATACCATTTGTGGAGCAATAGTCTACCTTCTATTTTTCTTATTCTTGACCTTTGTCAACTTGTTTTGTAAATATTCACTTTTCTTACCTGCCCCCCAGGTCCCTTGGTATTCTGAATTTGAGGTTGGGGTCCTGGTTCTGCCAAAGTCGGGGTAGGGGACATTGGAAGCTCACACTCTGGAGCTGGACTGCCTGGGCTCCAAGCCTGGCTTAGCTTCCCTGTGCCTCCATTCCTTCCTCTGGAAGACAGGGCCAATAGTGCCTAGTTCACGGGTTGTCTGGTTGAGTGAGTTGATAACATGTGAAGTATTTGGAATGGACGGTGTGTTAGCCATTATGACAGGAGTCTGTTGGAGTTAGAGCATGAGCATTTCATGTTTGGGTTAGCTTAGCAGGCACTTGGATGCTTCTTTCTAGCTGGGGTGGATTATGGGGACAATGTGGGCCATAATCTCCAACCTGGAAGTGGATCCGGCAAGTTGGAAAAGGTAGTGATGCCGAATCATCTTACAGGCAAGAGCACTGTTTCGCGCTTGTCTTCTCCTTCTGGAGGGCAGTGTGGTTTGTAAGAAATGCTTTTTAAAATGTTTGCTGCAGAGATTTCTAAATTTCTTCCTGGAGAAGTACAAGCGACATGTGTGTAACGCCGACCGATGGGAGTTCATCAATGGGTGGTATGTCCTGGTGATTATCAGCGACCTAATGACAATAATTGGCTCCATATTGAAAATGGAAATTAAAGCAAAGGTGAGGGACAACCCATTTTAAGTCTTTTGTTCTTTCTGTTCTTCTGCACGACCTCAGCTACTTTAGGATACAAAATCCTTGTGGAGACTAGTTTGATGCTCATGTGTTCTCTCTCTCACATCCGTAAAGTGGAAGCCTCCTTTGACCTGATTTCTCATGAAGGAAAAATGAGGAAGCTGATGTTCCGTGGAAGATGATATTCCTAGGAATCCCGGAAACTCGGCAGCATCTTCAGAATAGGATCTGAAGCTTGAGAAGATTGGTTGGTTGGGTGGGCTTCATTGTTTTTTTTAAGTTGCAAAAGAAGCAGCTGCCCCATGAATCAACCCTGTCAAGAGCCAGTGGTGCCCATCTGTGACCGATGGGTGCTTTGATGGATGGGGTGAGGACAGGAATATTTGAGTGCCTACTAGGCGCCTGACACTTGGTGTAACTTAGTTGATTTAATCTCAGGACTAAGTCTTGACTCCTCCTTCACCCAACTGTTCTCCCCTCCATGGTATTCTGTCAGTCAGCAAATCTTACCTCCTACCTCCTGACCACTGAAGCACCTCCCTCTGTCCATCCCGACTCCTTCTGGCTTCCTTCAGGCGTCTTCCTCTCTGGCCTGGGCTGCTACAGCAGTCTCCTCAGTGGTGTCCCACCTTCAGCCTTATACCCCTCAGATCCATCCATACAGCTGTCAGAGTCATTTCTCTGGAAGTATCTATCTTGTTGTTACAATCCTTTCTGCCTCTGGGATGTAGTGGTCTCCCTTCAGCGTGAACTCCAGGGCTCTTGTCATCTGGCTCTGCCTTTCTCTCCCGCTCTAGCTCTCACTCTGCCATCAGTACTCATCTCTAGGACATCTTGCTGGCTCTCAGCACTGGACCTCTGTTCAGCCTTTGTCCACTTACCTGCAGTGCTCTCTCCTAGCCTATCCTCCAGGCCCAGCTCCGCTCTGGGGTCAAGCCCATGGGAAGCTCTTTGTGACAAGCTGGGCATTGTGTGGCTCATTGCACTTAGCGTATTAGATTAGAATTGTGTTTGAGTGTTTGTCTTCTCAACTAGACCTAGAGGTCCTTGAGAGCAGGAACTGTGTCAGCACACCATGTTCGAGCTTTCTTTCAAAAGTAGCTGAATGGTATTGTTTGATATTTAACAAACACCCTTAGTTTATATTCTTTAATGCCTAGGTCAGTGGTAAGTACAATTCTACTTCAGGATATTATTTGAATTAAAAATCAGTTCAACCAATTGAAATACTACAAGGAAATGAGAAACACCTTAGGGTTTGTGTTACTATTTTCTTCTTCAGTTTAAAAACTCTTAGTATCACCTACAGAGAGGCAGGCTGTCCATCCTTTTCTGGTCCATTTAAAGTGAGGTTAATAAGCTGAGTGGAGTAGAATATTTTACTCACATGTCTGTTTTTCATTCCTTAGAATCTCACAAATTACGATCTGTGCAGCATTTTGCTTGGAACGTCTACACTGTTGGTCTGGGTTGGAGTCATCAGATACCTGGGTTATTTCCAAGCATATAATGTAAGCATGTGGCATGGGGTAGGACCACTGGGATTGGGATTCATTTCTCCTTTGGGGTCTAGTAAGCCACTTTTTAATTTCCCCCTTCCTGTTGATTTTTTTCAGGTGCTCATTTTAACAATGCAAGCCTCATTGCCAAAAGTTCTACGCTTCTGCGCGTGTGCAGGAATGATCTATCTGGGTTACACGTTCTGTGGCTGGATTGTCTTAGGACCATACCATGACAAGGTGTGTAGCACTAATTCTTCCTTCCACACATCAGGCACTCGAGACCCTTAAAGGTGGGCTTCCAGCACTTACCTTCCTCCCCCTTTTCTCCAGCATGTACCCCTGATGTCAGTAAGCACCTATCTTCGCATCGGTTTTTTCTTTTCCTTTTCAGCATGTTAAAGTGACTTCAGGATATTGAAATGAGAACTGCAAGAGAATAGAGAGCATATTTCACAGTCTGGGATGGCTTGGGGTCACATATTAACCCAACCAATCATCAAATAAGAAACCTTTGGACATGAGATCACTATAATAAAAATGAAAATTAAATGAGGAAAATTAGTAGAAAATCTTTCTAACTTAAAGTATTAGGGTTTTCACCCAAATTAATTGAGGAGAATGAAGGTGGACAGAGACTTCACAGAATGACCATGTCAGGTTTATGATTAAAATGATAACACATCTTGTCTTTGTAGGAAGTTTTGATTAGTGTCATCTTAGTGCCTTATTAAAGATCAGTATCTGAATTAGAAACTATTACTGGGCTTCAGTCAGCATCATAATCTCAGGGACCTCAAAGCTACGTTCAGATGTTCTTGCTTTAAAATGATAAATTTGACTGAAAGATACACCAGGAAATGAAACTAGGTAGGCCTTATTTTCAAACCGAAAAAAGGCAAAAGGAATTATTTTATCTTATAGTTTTTCTTCCGTGGGCCTCTGGCAGTTGGAACAACAGAAACAACAAAAATTAAAATAATAGCAGCTAACTCTTGATGCTTGTGGGTTGGGCGAAGCACTTCTCTTGTCTCTCTCATTTAGTCTTCTCTGCAGCCCAGGGTACTGATATCTTGGCTTAGATGCTCTGCAAGGAGAAAAGAGGTAAAAATGCAAAGGACTGAACTGAAGCTTGTGTAACAGCTCAGCCTTCAGTTTGACCTTGATAGTTGCATTAAACAAAACGTGATCAAATCTGGTTTACAATCCATTCACAAAAAGTGAGCAATCCACAAAGCTCAAACTTTCTGTGTTGTCCAACTGAAATAAATCCTAGTAACTTAGCACTCACTCAGGCTTTCTCCTCGTGAAGTGTTATGTCTAATATGCCCAAAGAGAACTACTGTTTTCCTATTTGAGAAACTGTATAATTAGCAAAGTGACAATTTCTGGGTTAATAATAAATCTTGGTAATCTTATTGCGCTTCCAATTCCATGCCACTGCTTTAAAGATAACTCATGAGTAAAAATTGTTCTTTGATATGATCTCTCTGATCTGGAGAACTTCCTGTCTTGGTGCCCAGAAAAATCGACGTTCTTCTTCCTTACGTGCCTCATGCTCTGACTGCTTCTCCACATTTTTGTCACTAGAGGGCAGTGTTGCACTGTGCTGAATAAATACTGAGGCTGAGAATTTGAGCTTTAATTCCCTGGCTCAAGGCCTCAGGATAAGTGGTTCTATCTCCTTTGCCCTCTCCCATTATTATTCTGCAAGATGCTCGGGTAATACTGCTTGAATTTTACTAACATAGCTACCATTCCCAAGTGCTGTGTGCTGGATAGGTACGGTGCTCAAGTTCTTCACCTCACTTGCTGCGTTAACCTTCCCGGTAGCCCTGTGGGGAAATATTACTATCCTTTTACAGCAAATATCGGTCTTAATATGTCAGCTAATTTTCCTGAGGTGACAGAGCTAGTAAATGGCAGAGATAGTATTCACACGCAGGTCTGCCTGACCCCAATACACAGGCTCTGACCAGCACCCTGTAGGGCTCCTCTTGGTGTTATCTAAGGCAGACCTTACAAAAGAGCATTTAGTTTGACCCAAGAATAGATCTTCTGTGAGACAAGAGCCATGAGTCAGTCTTATTTCTCTCAACGTGTGTCAAGGTTGCCTTGTGCAAAATGATGTTATTGGCTTTGTGAGTCTGACTGCATTTTTATATATTCAGGTCTGTCCTTTTAAAGGATCCGGTGAGAGTAGGATGTTCTGGACCGGCACTGTCCAGTGAAAATATGAGAGCTATGGATGGGAGCCACGTGTGTACCTTAAAATTTCCTAGTGGCCACATTAAAAAAATTAAAGAAACAGATGAAATTGATTTTAATATATGTTTTATTTAACACAATGTATCCAAAATATTACTTCAGCATGTACTCAGTATAAAACATTGAGATATTTTACATTCTGTGTTTTTTGATACTAAGTCTGAAATCTGGTGTGTATTTTCTCCTGACAGTGCATCTCAATTGGGACTGGCTACATATCAAATGCTCAGGAATCACTTGTGGCTAGTGGCTACCATCTGGAACGCTGGACCTCTAGCCTTGTATCTCTCACTTAGCGTAGCCTTCCGTTTCTCCCTTGGTGGAGCAGAGGGGTAAGGGCTATCTCCAGGGTTGCCTCGCAAGCCTGTTTATGGCATCTATTTCCCATCTCTGGCCAGGCTCATATATTGGGGAAATGCAGAGTTGAGTTAGTTCAGTGAATGCACTAGTCACTGGACAGAGAAAACCTTTCATGTGGTGCTGGACTTTTGTGCTTTCCTTCTCCATATTGCTGCTTCTTTGAGTCTGAAGTTAGAAATGTTTACTGCCCCTGCACCCCTCCCCCCAAATGAATCCAGACTCCTAGAATTTTCAGGTTCTGCCAAGTCAGTGTCTGTTGAATCAGAGAACCTGCAGTATTGCCTGAAGCCTTGAAAAGCTGAGCACCACAGCAAGCATATTCCAGGATTTCTAGAATCACAGTAACCTTGGGTGCAGAAACCAGCTCTTTCTTTAAACAAACACTCTAAAGAGGAGGTATCAGGCAAACTAGAATTTTACCCTGCTGTTTGCAGCAAGAGTCCCACATTAGAGCGTCCTGTTTTCCTGTTGGACATCAGATTTTAGTAGTTCAACTGAAGAGAGTAAAGATACAAGACGTGTCCCGCCGATGTGGATTCCAGCGCTAATGGACGTTGGCACAACGCCCTCTCAAATGTCTGGGCGCAGAGACTGCTGATGTTTCATAATTCAAGATGAGGTTTGGAAGAACATTACTTTAATGTGACTTTTACATTTTCAGAGGACTTCTTTACTGTGAGGAATAAATCATGGTCTTGCATCGTGCCCATTTTTCAAATGAGAAAACCAAGACGTTGAAAAATTGCTGGACTTTGCTAAAAAGCTCAGCAGAACCTGCATCACGTCTTCGTGCTCTCGAGGCCTCTAGTTTTAGCCCAGCACCTCTCTAATTCAGAAGGACGTTTAGCCAGTTAACCCATTTTACCTGGATGTTGTGTGGGATTGTTAGCACCAGCTCTTGAAGCAAATTTTTTTGTCATTCTCGGACATAAGCCACTGCAGGTTATGTTTTCATTCCAGTGAAAGTTCTTTTTGGCTTGATCACAAAATTATTTGTGGAACCTACAGGAACTCTTTATGGAAATACCCATTTAATAGTTTTTAAATGTCTCCTGTGCACCAAACGTTGTCGGCTTCTTCTGGACCAAGTTCTTGGAGGGCAGTGATTATGGCTTATTGCTCTTTGCAACCCCTGTGTCCAGCGTGGTGCATAGAACATGGTAGGGGCTCAGCAAGTTTGGTGAATGAATAAGAAACAGAGAGAGAGAGCAGTACCTGCTTTCCAGGGGCTTGTGAGCCCGTGAGAACCAAAGCAATTCCCCATGAATGCAGTCCTTCTAGGCTGGAGGCACATTAGGACCTTATTTCTCCTTATCTTCGATGTTTTTAAAGTTCACTTCTCCTGTGGGTTTTGGCCACTGAAACTGACTCTGATTTGGAGCCACTACTTGTACAAAACGAGAGGGTGTGTACCAGTCACTTACCTTATTGGGTCTCTGCTTTATCCTTTTGGTGGGTTGAAGTCAATCTCTCATGTATAGAGGAGAGGGCGATATAATGGTTGTGAATAACATTCATGTTGAGACAGGTATTGTGTCTGGACTGGTCCTAAGTCACTGCACCAGAAACTAAGGAATGAGTTTGGTATGTATGGACCAACTGGCTGTTTGCAGTTCTGGAACCTGAAGCACAGACCGTTAGGGGTTCTTAAAACCAAAAAGGGAATTGGCCAGTTTCCAAAAGAAACTAGGAGAAATATGAATTATTAATGGTACTGTCAGAGTTGTAATTGATGTCCCCAGAACCCCAGTTTTAACCTCATTGTCTTATGGCTAGTGGAGAGGATGGAAAATACTTACTGAGAACTACTTGTCTTACTGCTAAATAATCTGCATATTGTTAAGTGATTTGCTCAACTAGATGTTCCTCCAGGTCTCTGTGGAGTGCAGCTTTAGTCCAGCTCTTCCGAGTCATTACTGATGCAGCAAAGGCACGGGCACGCTCCTTGCCTGGGGGACGTTTGTGCACTCTCCTTTGGTTACAGACTACCCCGTGCATCCAGCCATGGAGCAGGCAGGGTAGGACATGGTGTTTGCTATCTCGTTGGGGTATGGAGAAGTGTGTGTAAAACTAATTAGAAGACGATCCAGTAGTTTCCTCTGTGGTTCTTACGGACACAGAGAACAGAGAAGAAACTAGAGCTGCCAGGGCAGTCTGTCTCGACGTAGACTTTGAAATAGCCCTTCAATGTTGGCTTTGGACATAGAGGAGAAGAAATACTTGGTGAAGAGAATAAATCCCAGGAGGAAAAGGTGGAGAAATGGGCCTGGTGGTGTGGGAGGAGACACGCACAGGATGTTAATTTTAACAATGAGGAGATAGAATGAGGCCGCGTAAGAGAGGAACTTATCCCAACCTTCTTGGTTTGGATTTTTACTTTGCATCCAGACTTTGTATATTCTTAGGCAAGAGAAATGACCTGAAGGCTATATTCTATGAAGTTTAGACTTTGCTGCAGCTGAGGCTGGACAGTAGAGTTTGCTGTGAAGACTGCCTTGGAGGTTTCTGTAGTAATCCAGACATAAGTGTTGACAAGTGAGTCACAAGTGGAGTGTAAGTGAGTGGATCAGAGAAACATCATAGGAATAGACAGACAGACCTTAGAAGACCAAAGAGAGCGGAAGATTAATCAACTCAACACATAGTTTGAAGTACTTGATTATTTTGGAGTAAATGTTTCTTTGGTAGGAGATTGAAATCACTGTTGGAAATAGGGAAATTTGGAAGGAAAGCTGATTTTCAGGGTGAGGGTGGTGGGAGGTTTTATTTTCTTGCATGTGAATTAGTAGCATGACTTCCAAGTGGAGATGTCCCACAGACATTCATCAGGGACTTGGCCATCCTCAAAGCCACACTGACTAAGTGGACATACAGCCCCCACTGCTAAGGACAGAATTTGGTTCAAAAATATACAGTACCTGTTCTATCTGTGTTTCTGAAAACTGTATTGTCTTTTGCCTATTAGGTCATTGCTGTTCTTTAGATAGAAGTGTTTCACTTTCATCTAGTGTTTAACCCTCTGGCCCTAGAGATATTAGTTTAGTAAGCACCTGCTGTTTGTTTTTGGTTGATATGGCAGGAATTTGTCAACCACTTAAGCCAGGAAGGCTGGGTAAGTGGTTGACTCAAGTGGTGTTCCACTCTGGCCTCTGCTCGGCTTCTGACCCCCACATGGACGCCTCCAACCGACTCTCTCATATCCACGCTTCTGCCCAGCACCTCAAATTCGCCTCATCTGTAACTGAGTCCGTTATCAGTCGCTTCTCTTTGTCCCCTCCCAGGCTTATTCTCTCCTCAGTCTCCTCCTTTTCCCCATCTCACCTGGACTCCTTGCGATCCTGGACTCCTGCGCCCACCTCTCACTAACATCCCTGCCCCTGGGTTTTGCCCTTTTAGATCTTCCGCATGCCACGGTTACCTTTTAGAAACACATGGTTGCCTTTTAGAAACATCATGTCACTCTTCTGCCTGAAATTTTTTACTAGTTTCCAGTTATGGCCTGTATTAATGTGAAGTGTGTAGAAGACCAAACAAGGCCCTTTGCAGTGTGGCACAGACACGCCTCTCTAGCCACTACTGAGGCTCAGCACCCATGTTCACTGAGCGCATCCTTCCTTTCTCCTTTCACCGGTGAACTGCTCAGCCTTCAGGCCCTAGCTCTGCTGGTCACTTGTCTTATACAGCCCACCCCAGCTCTACTGGGTGTTACTATATATCTTGGTTGTGGCCTGTCCACTATTAGCTTGCCTCCCTAGAAGGCAGCAGCTGTGATCATTCATCCTTCAGCACTTTCCCACCTCTGGTAATCTTTAGTTTTTAATGTGCCAAAATTACCCAGACCAGTAGTTGGAAAGTCTACAGTGAAACCATTTGTTTAGCATTTCTCAGGCCCATACTGTGTCTCAGGCACGTCCATATTTGCTCGTGTTGAAGACAACAGCTACAGGTCTTTCAGAAAGCGGTTGGCAGATTGTAGCCTTAAAAATGTTAATCGCTTAGACCCCATAACAGTAAAAAACTGCTTAGAAATGTTGAGTACATTGTTCTTTATAATAGCAAACATTTTTGGGATGTGCAGTGACAGGGAAATAGTTAAATTTGACATTTCCAAGGAATGGTCCGTTGGATGACAAATGCTCTCCAAGTATGAATAACGTCAGACGATGTTAAGTAGAAAAAAAATCAGGATCCAAAATTGTTAGATGATATGACCACAAATATATAAAACATGCAAAGGAAAAAACAGAAATAAGAGGCTGTCTTTGTGAGTGTGGGGGGGTAGTTTTGAATGATGTTTTCCTACTTCTTGTGGTATTCTAGCTGTTTTGAAATGAATGTTACTCATAATAATGACAACAGCAACGACTCCAACGAAATAAGCTAACTAGGTACTTCTCTGCTTTGTAGGATACTATCCCACAAACACTACCTTTTGCTTTCCTCCCGCAGTTTGAAGATCTGGACACAGTTGCTGAGTGTCTGTTCTCTCTGGTCAACGGTGATGACATGTTCGCAACCTTCGCCCAAATCCAGAAGAAGAGCATCTTGGTGTGGCTCTTCAGTCGCCTGTATTTATATTCCTTCATCAGTCTCTTTATATATATGATTCTCAGCCTTTTCATTGCACTTATTACAGATTCTTATGACACCATTAAGGTAACTAATTATCAATACTTGCTGCCCCCAAAATACTGCAAATTCTGTATAGATTGGAACATAGGAAAATGCTACAGTCTTTCTTTACTTAAAATGCTACAGTTTTACTTAGATTTTCAGGTTTTGTAGAAAAGGAACTGTTCAGATGCTGGAGGTTAGTTTTAAATGTGCATTTAGGACATTGCCCCTGGCACCCGGATGAGGGTGGGTTGGTTTGGAGGTGTGGTGGGAAAGAGAAAGGCACTGGGTAAGAATGGGCTGAGTCTGGTAAATCAAGTAGTTGGGCTCTCTGTCTCAGCACTCACAGGTGCACCTGCTGTCCTGGGACTTGGGCTTTGAGTAGTCAGCTTCTGTGGTAAGGGGGACCGCCATCTTGACAACTGTCCAGGTGCTGGCCTACACCCCTACACCCTGGGTGCTACAGCCACTTGCGTGGTGCAGATTTCCTTTACATTGTGAAAGCTAAGGCTTTTGTGGCTGTTGAGCTTCCTACCTGTCCAAGCCACCTGATGCGTCCTGTATCCTTTCAGACTGGGTCCATTTAACTCATTTGTGGCTCGAAGGAAGCTCGGTTGTCTCAGGTGGTGATCCCCCCACAGCACATGGTCATGCTTGGAAAATCCTGTTCCAGGGCCAGTGTCTGAGCGGCCAGGGGTGCCATGTCTGTGCCTTGGGGTGTTGTCCCCTTCTTGAGCCATTCTCAGACTAACTCAGAAGAAGCCAGTCCTTTGGGAGTACTCCTGAACACCTTTTGTATGTTGGGGGAGATTAGTGTTCATGTGGGCTGGGCATGGAGAGAGGCTCCATACTCCTGCCGGTGGGTTCCTGGCTCTGACGTGGCAGTGTCCCTGTGAGTGGGCCATGCCTCGGTGATGTGGTGGATGACCTCACTAAGTGTGAGGCGAGGGGTCTCAGGGTCTTTGTGTCTGCTTGGAAGAACCTACTGCCTCTGCCGACTAAGTGACCAATTTCTATAAAAGTAGAGGAAATAGAGATTACTTCCAGGCAGATTCCACATTGGCAGTGTGGGGAAGGAGAGGTCTTACCTGGTCTTGCAAGGAGCATTAAAACTTCAGACTTTTGACGATTTCCTTCATTGCCCTGATTAACATGCCTCTCTCCTTCCCTGCCCTGGCTTGCTTTCAGCATTTTCCTTTGGATTGTTCTCCGTTCCCATGGTGGCCCTGGCTTGGCCTTCTGGGACTGACAGATTGATTCATCATTGTTAATATTGGTTCTTGGACCTGAGCTAGCAATGTGGGAGGTTTTATATTAGTAAAGGTGGGTTTGGTTTGTTGACTAAAGGAACATTTTCTCATGCTCTATAAGTAAGGTAACAACACTGTGTACTTTTTAAAGAAATACCAACAGAATGGGTTTCCTGACACGGATCTTCAGGAATTCCTGAAGGACTGCAGTAGCAAAGAAAAATGCCAGAAAGAGTCCTCGGCCTTCCTATCCTGCATCTGCTGTCTGAGGAGGTCAGTATTGTGTTTGCTCAGGTCTCCATGCTCCCGAGAGGAGCTGCTCTGCTGCCTTAACAAAGAGTCCATCCGAGGTTAACACTGCACTCCGCAATCAGCTTATTGTGGGAAATAATTCATCTTTCGTTTCTTTCCTTCCACTTTAAAATTGGCTTAGAAATGAATAGTTTCTTATAACACAGGGTAGAAAGCCACATGACATGGTTGAAATCTCTTGGGAATATTAGGAGACTCTTATGAGAAGGCATGACTTATGCCCCAAAAGCCAAGAGGGTGAGCTCTTAGGCAGCCAAAGTAACAAGTCAAAGCTCTTGTTTTTAGAGGTGGAGCTCTGGCAATGCCACAGGCATTTTCCCTTTTCACAACGTGTGGTACAGATAGCTTTGCCCGAGCAAAGCAGGAAACTGGCTCAAGAGGAGGCTGTCCGTGTCCTGTGTTGGAAACATGCAACAGAAGCTCTTCACTGACCAGCTGTGCTTTGCTTGCTATTTGTCAGGACACCTATGAAAATGAAAATGGCCTTGACCTCAGTGGCAAAGCCTCCACCTAGTGATTTGCGGACTAGAATGGGGGTCGGATGACGATAGTTTTGTTAATTGTACCCTTGTCTGTTTTCATCTGAAGTCAGGGGTTGTTAACTCAAAGTATCCCCTACTCATGTTTTTTGAGAAGAATTCTCTAAACTAGATTCCTGAAAGAAGAGGGAAGAACATAATTGCTACTTAAAACCACAGGATGTATTTTCCGTTAATCAATTCATTCCGCATCTTGGGATTTGAAGTGATATGACTGAGCATTTCCAAAGAATGTCTGGTAAATATGAAATGAGGTCTTCTGAGAAAAGTTAAGTTTTTCAAATCACATTTCATTCTCTCAGAGCGTTAAATTGTTGCCATGGAGGCTGGGATAAAGGGAAATTAATTTGCTTAATAAGCAGCTGCCTCCTAAGAGGCACCTTGTATAAGGAAAGTCTCTCATCATTGCTTTTCAAATATGTAGTTAACTGTAAAGAAAAAATATTCCTCAAAGAATGTAGTTGCGAATTCTGGAAAGCAACGCATAGGTTTTTGGTGTTTGATTTTTGGACCTTGGTTAGCACCGCAACAAGCCCCAGGAAGTTGTTAAATGTTTTCTTGCGCAGCCATATGGAACGAGTGAAAGATTTAAGGGGTGGACTAGAAGACTAATTGTTGAGATTGGGTCTGAGTGGTGAGAAGAAAGGAGCAACATCAGCAGATCGTTCGCCAGAAGGTCCACTAAGGGTAGTCAGGAAGATGCCTGGTTTGAAGGGGGATCTGCCCATCAAGAGGAATGAAAGCATTAAATGGAACGAGAAAGTCCACCAAGGAAATCAACTGAAGAACTAAGATGTTGAAAGTTTTGGGAAAAAAAGGGTATCAAAAAATAAAACCAGAAATGGCTGTTACCAAACAAGGTCATGGGTGAAGTTAGCGAGAGTAGTTTTAGTTGAACAGTCAGATCAAAAAGAGCCAGGATCCCAGGGGGGTTTCGATAGACTCTGCAGATATAAACCTGTTCCATCCCAAAGATTTTTAAATTATTGTCCTCCTTTCTCGTTCCTCCTCTCCCTTTCTATTACAGGAAAGGAAGTGATGACCACTTGATACTTATTAACTAAAGTCCTTCTGCTAAAGATAACCAAGTTTCAAGCCTCCTTATCCAGTGACAATGCAGAGGAATCCCAGACAGCTTGGACCAGCACTTCCAAAAATACTGTCTTATTTCATTGTGGAGTGGGAAAGAGAAGGGACTGTCAGCTGGCTACCACCACTGAAGTTCCCCAGTTCCTTTTTATAACCTTGGATGGTGAAGAATAGACAACAGTCCATGACCGGGCATCAGTGCAATAGAGCAGTGATAATGGAATTCTGTCTAAGTCTTTTAATTTATGACATCGTAGTGTTGGGTTGGAAAAAATCACATTTCAGAGTGTGCAAAACAGTGAAGTTTAAAGCTGTGTATTTAAAGATTTGTGTTTATCATCAAATAAGGGTTTGTTTTAGAAGGGATTCTTGGGTTAGAAGACGTTTGTTAATTCATGGTCTCCACAGAAATGCAGTTGCTTGCAATACCAAATTAGACACTCCAAGCTGGAGAACTGTTAAGCCATTTAAAGATCGCACTTAAAACAACAAAAAGACCTCTGGCAGTAGACATCTCTGGGCCTGTTTTCCTGTGGTCTTCTTCTTCAGCATGATATGAAGCAACTGTTGGCATTGTCGGTGGGACGAAGGGGAAACAGGGTCATGTGGATACCTCGTCACTTGCGCTGGTTGATTGTACACACGACAGGTGGAAGGAAGCTTAGCCGTGGTCACTCGTTTTAACAATTGAACTCCACTGTGGTGGGGACTTGCCCTTGTCAAGCAAGGAAAGATGTTTTTTTTTCCCCAAATAAATTTATTTTTATCATACCATATGGAACTACTATTATTTTTTTTAAATGTCATCTCTCTTAACATCTACCTAATGAAGAATTCACATCACATTTCTATTAACTATCTGGTCTCCAAGGGGGTTTTCTCACTTTCTTAAAAACAGTAGAGGAGAGGTGGGGGCTAGTATATAGACATTATTCAATAAATATTGGTGACGATGACTACAGAGATTACGATCACTGCATGCATAGATTTATTTCATACTTGAGCTGTCTCAGGGATCAACTATTTTAAATTTATTGATGAAGAGTAGAATTTGAATTAAGCGCGACCCTCATCCTGGGACTCTCCTTTTTTTCCCCTGCCTCTCCTGGCCACACCCCTGCCAGATTTTCCTTCTTCTGCCCCCCTCTTCTCACCTTTTCTTCACGCTATCTTCGTGTGCTCACACCAAGTCTAGGCCAGGAAGCTCATCCAGTTAATACCATTAAAGTTTGTGAGTGATTCATGTCTACACACAGAATACTTTGCTAAAATTCTCATTTTAGTTACCTTTTTTTCTTACAAAAAATGTCAAGAGTTATATTTGACTTTTAAACTAAGGACCATGTAACTGGCGTTTCTGGGGTCAGTGGGATGAGTCCAGAATCGCGTGCAGTGACAGCACTTACTCACTTCTGCGGGTACCCCAACGCTTAGCTTGTCTCTGAACAGAATGGCCCTCACGGTCTTTTGCGTATCTGTGGCTGTGACTGGCGTTTTAATAGAGGAGTCATGACAGTCTCATGCTCATGTGTTTTTTTCATTGGCTTTCATGTTTCTTTTTATTAAATACTTTTCCTTCCAGCTGGATAAAACACCTTCAGGAAGAACAATCTTTTGTCAAGGTCACCCTGAATCTGTGGAAACATTGTTTTCTCTCTTTTTAACAATTTTAAATGATTATCGCTTTACCAACTGTACTGTCTGTTTAGATTTTATTGAACAATGTTGTTCTCATAACTCTGCTAATAGACACACCTGGGACAAACCATGTTCTCTCCTACCCAGGCCTCCCCTTGGAGAGTTGCCTGTGAAAGTTAGGAGACACGTTCTTCCTATGCTGGCTTCATTCTGGGATCCCCAACTCTTGTAGAATGTGAGTCCTTGGCTTGTAGTGACAGCCTCAAAGCCAGATGCAGCATCCTTGAGCTTGTTGCCTTGAGGTGGTAGAAAGAACATGGATGTGGGAGCCAGCTAGACAGACCTGAGATAAAATCGCAGCTCACCCTGTGGCTGTGTGGCCCTGAGCGAGTGACTTTCTGCTTCTCAGTGATGATTAGGAGCCTCAACAAACTCTGGGGTTGGCATTTAAGTCAGCGACCTCATGCAAAGCTGGCATTGGAATGAAACCTGAGCCGTTCTTTCCTTTCAGTTCTCTGCCACGTTAGTATGTAGGTTTCATGGGAATAGTGAAGACGTTAAGACATGTAATCTGCAGCCCATCAGCCTGGGCTCCTGTCATCCTCCTACTGACTGAGTCTCCTTGGACAGGTCACACCAGGCCTCGATTTCCTCATCTGTAAAATGGGGATTGTGAGGATTAAATGTCAGGACATAAAGTGAGTAGAACAGGGCATGAGCCACAAGTGCTCAGTGACTGTTAGATCTTCCAAAAGCTTTTCTTGCATGGTCTACAAATGTATAAATCTATTCTCCTGGGTGGGCCAAGAAGATCTTTATTTTGTAGTGAGGTAACACATACTTTCAGTGGACTCTGTGCTGATTAGGACTTTCAGTGTGCAAATGTTGCACATCCAGCCCAGTCCTGGAGGCAAGGATCATTTCAGCCAAGAGAAGCTCACACTTAGCTATGGAGGAGTGGTGTGGACGGCAGCAGCCTTTGCCCTGCTGTTAGGGCAAAGACATCAGCCCTGAAGGGAGGGTTAAGGTCCCCAGGGGGCACTGTCACAAACCCCCAGTCCTTCACCCTGGGTGAGACCCTCCATCCTCTGCTAGGAGCCTGCTACCTTAACCAAATTTGTCAGAATGTGTGAAATATGGCTCAGCTTGCTTTCTACTGATTCGTGTTTTTTTTTGCTGAGGAAGATTAGCCCTGAGCTAACATCTGTTGTCAATCTGCCTCGTTTTTTGCTCGAGGAAGATTAGCCCTCAGCTAACATCTGCACCAGTCTTCCTCCAGTTTATATGTGGGTCACCACCACAGCATAGCTGACAAGTGGTGTAGGTCCGTGCCCCAGATCTGAACCTGCGAACCTGGGCCGCTGAAGCGGAGCACCCAACTTAACCACTACACCATGGGGCCTCTTGCTGATCTAAGGTGGTAAATGCAAAAGTGTGAGAGACAGTGTTTAGGAAAAGCTCTTGTTGGGATTCCAGTCACCGCCCTTCAACCCCTGCTGAGGACCCATTTCATAACAATGGTGGCAGGGGTGCCTGACCCAGTAGAGGCCTAGAATCAGCTTCTCAAGGTTTGCAAAAGCACAGCAGCCCAGCCTTTTCATCCAGGGCCAAATAGCTGATCACCATCCCTGTGAAAATACCCCAGCACTGTCGGTGTGTCCAGGGGCCCCAGAGTCTTTGGGGAAGTCTGTTCAATGAGCTGCTGCAGTGGTCATAGCCTGGATTGCTCCTGTCAATATAAAGAGCTGTGATGGTTAGAGATCCAGTTCCAGATATCCGAACAATTCACCTGCGGCCCCCATTTATTCCAGTGACTCTGAACAACTAGACCCCCTTTTACTTCTAATCCGTTCCACCTTTACTTTCACGTAACTTGAGCAAATTTCATTGTGCTATTCCTGACTTGAAGTTTGAACATTTCTACCACTGTAACGCAATGACGCTGTCTTTCTCTGCCAAACATCTAGATTTCGCGCTACTTGTAAAACACTCAGGAAAGGTGTGGTTGAGGACCTCACAGATGAAACCCCGAGCACAATGTTCAGATCTTGGACACTTTAGAAAGGATGGTGAGCAGTAGGCAGAGGATTAGGAAGGAGCAAGTGCTGAATGCCTCTGCTTTCCCTTTTTGTTCCCCTTGAGATGCTCTGGGCTCTGCATCTTGATGATTGCAGCTTTGTGGTGTGTGAGCTGTGCATTTGCAAAGGCCCCCACGCGTGGTTTAATGCTCTGCCTTCACAGTCTTGCAATTTTCAGTATTTTTTGACGCAGGGGCCCCACAAGTGATATATCAAATTCTGATGACAGGACTGTGTAACTCAGTCATTAAATCATGGCTTTTTAGGAAGAGGCTAGGAACCCAGCATTGTACTTTTTCTTCAAAACAATTTAGATGTAATAAAAGGAAAGAGTGAACCTAAGTAGGAATAGCTTTTTAACAGACATTTGTTTGCACCACTTTTCTCAATCTGTTCTCTCAGATAAGTGGCTGTGGGGCTGCTGCTTCTCTCACAAAGATGGAGATTAAACTTCAGTGGTTGGTGATAGTGGTCAATGTCGTTTCCATGTCGCCGTGGGAGGTCGATGCTGGGCTGCTCGCCTTTTTCCCCACGCCCCATCCTCCATCGATGAAGAGCCTTATTTTTGACATTTTGTTTCACGTTTTTCCCTTGATAGAGAATCAGCTTAGGGTGGTTCATCTTCTAAACCCAAACATGTTTGCCCAGTTACCATATGACCTCTGGCCTTGCTCAGCAAAGTCCTTTGGAACCTGCTTCAGACACTGGACATTCAGATACTCTCTCCAAGCTCTTTGCAGCCATTTGCTTTTAGAATGGAGGGCCTATCTTTGAATGGGAAGCTGGAGAATTGTTACACATGCTGTGTATTGGAGAAAATAACATATTGGCACTGGGAAGTCTTAAAGATGAACCAAATCTCAAAATAGACACTCAAGTTGTTAGGGAAAACAATACAACTCAGGGCTGTTCCACCATGGGCTCATTTATAGCAAATGCTGCTGCAAACCAGTAGGTAAAAATGATGGCAAATGTTTCTCTTCCATCTGCCTCTGCCAGAGAACCAGGGAGTGAATGAGAAGCTAAATGAGTTCCATACAAACATTTCCACCCAACCTTACATAACAAGGACAACAAAACTCTGACTTCTTAAAGACCTCTGGGAGCTATTGGCTGTGGTGAATGGGAGAGACAATTTATTAGCATGATGTATGTTTCTTAGTTTCTAATGATACATAAATTATCCCATGAGCCATGATACATATGGTTTAAAGAGAATTTTAAATGAAAGTAATTTTTTTTCTAGCAACACTCATTGCCTAGCAGCAGTAGATTACTCATCCCCCGCTGCCTGTGGGCTGTGGTCATTACTGTCTCCTTGAGGTCGAGCAGATGTCCCCCAAGAGGAATGTTTGCTCTGACAAAGTGAATTTACATCCTCACTTGTGAGCCTGCCATGCTCGGTCTGCAGAAGGAGAGGGTATTAACAATGCCCGTCGGACCTCGCACCATGCGTTTGTGCCCTCCTGCATGTGTTATCTGTGATAACAGGACGGTGAGTAGGGTTATAGCTCTTAGTTGCCTTTGGGGAAAAATCAAGGAGCTGCTGTCAATATTTAATCTTTTCCAGCTGGGGCGTTTGAAAGGTAGACTTAGCTAATAAGCGTCGGAGTTTCCTAGATGACAAGTTAAGCAAGGGAAGTGATAAGCACCACTAATTTGGGGAGACACTAGGTAGAGACATGATGTGTAGATGGAAAATGGTGATGCTATTAAAGCCCATTAATTCAACACATATTTGTCGATTTCCTAAGGACTAAGGACACAAGGAATGAATGACATGGTCCCTTCCCTCAAGAAGTTTGGTGTCTAGTGGGGGAGGCAACCACATACAAAGCAAGGATAAGTCAAGGTCACCCAAGGTACTATGTGAGAGCAGAATGGCTGTAGCTCCTGCCTGCCCGAAGTGTAAATTAAGACCTCTTGAGAAGAACCACACGATGCTAGAACTGAAACTTGAGCAATACATTGTATGTGACTAGATGGCCACGGTGTGAGGTGGGGTTTCTGGATCAAGGGAATAGTATGGCAAAGACTTGGACATCTGAGAGAGAACCCAGCCAGTTAGAAAAACTATGTTTTGGAGTGGTCAGAATGTAGGTTATATATTGGGGGAAATGTTAGAAGACGAGACTAGGGAAGTGACAAGGCCACAAGGACTGTGATTGCCACGAGAGGGATTTAGACCTGGGAGCTACATGACCAGAAGAGGCAGAACTATGAAGGATGGATGGGGGTGGAGTGAGATAAGCAGGGGAATTAATTACAAAGCCGCTGCAATCATCCAGATTAAAGAAAAGAAAAAAAAGTGATGCTATTACCCTGTAATTAAACACAATAACAAACACAACGAGAAATTTGCCTGAAAACTGTCTCTAAGGAACACACTAGATCTCATATATATGTTTTATCTATATCTATCTATATCTATCTATATAGCTATTTTATCAAAAGACTTTTCTACTAAATATCCTGTCATTTTCTTGGGAGTTCATGCTTTTGGACTATGCATTTAGAGGTGAGGATGTCGTTTCACAGCTTCCATTATTGAGAAATATATTTATTAGGATGAATGGGTTGAATGTGTATTTCTATCACGTGGGTATTTCTCCTTCCCATGTATTTAAAAGAAGCTTATCCAAGACTTCCTATTTCTGCATCATTCTTCCCCTCCTACCTTACACACACACACAGACACACACACACTCTGAGGTACTCTGACCTTGGCCAGCCACAGTTTGTGTCTATAAATGTGGCAAGACTGGTGGGTGTAACTGATAATGAAGCCAGCCAGACCTCTCCAGTCTGAAGCTTGCAGATTGCAGACACTTGAAGACTCCCCCCACCCTGCCCCCTGCCCATGACCACCACCAAGATTTGGGATCACAAAGGTTCAGGACTGACTGGTTGCCTGGGGAGGTAGGGTGGTACAAGTCAGTGCTCAGGGGTGCTTTGCCCTTATGCCCCCTTAGGCTGGGGCAGTGGGGTGGGGGGGGGGGGGCCAGTGCGGGGAGATTGAGGGTCAGGGGACAGGGAGGTGAGCTGGTTGAGGGACTCTGAGAAAGCACTGTGTCGGGCCCACCCCCACTGTCTTGATGTGGAGGATGGTGGTGGACGTGTTTGTGTTAGAGGAATGTTCCTGGGCCAAGGTAGCCTGAGACTGCAGGGACGGGGCAGAGAGAGTGGCACAGCCCCCACCTCACAAACGAAGCAAACGTGGAGTTGGACACATGCCCGAGAGCACATGGAGCTGCTCCACCTATTTCTTTCCAGACCCCGCAGAGAAGGACAGTGGTTTGTGTAGAAACCAACCCCAGCAATGCCTCCTTTTAAGCTCTGCCTGCCTCCAGTGAACCCTCCCTGTGAGGATTAGAGGTGGTAAACTCTTACCACCTCGTTAATATGGGCAACATGTGAGGGGGTAGGGGGTGGGAAACCTCACCCCTCAGGGGTCTCCTCACCTCTCAGAGCAGGAGGTCAGGGGAGCCAAGCTGAGCATCGTGGTGAGAGAGAACTCTTGAAGCTCTGCAGGCTGACCACAGAGCAGGGAACCGATCTGGTGGATGGTGGACAGCCTGGCGCAGGCCTCTGGAGGTTCACCCTCTCAGTGTGCTCAGGGGGCCAAGCCATGGCCTTAAGGTGATCCATACCAGCACCGTGACCCTCGATGACCAGCAAGACACTATGAGAGGAAACTATTGTGTCCACAATCATTCCTGGACAGTGAGGCTGCCCAGGCCATGTCTGATCTCTGGGGAAATGCCTTTGAGCTTCCAGACAGCCTGACATGGAGACTCCTTCTCATACATTTTCTTGAGAAGGTCAAGTTCCCGAAACAGCTTTTAAGGAATCATAGTAATGGACCAAGGAACAGGTGGGCGGATCCGTGATGATTCTTCTCCTGGACTTTTATCTCCCTTGCATAAATGGCTCCATGTTCCATCTGGAAAAGACAAGCATGAGGGGAAGAGATGACAGGCAGATGGGGAAGTTGGGGGTAGGTGTGGCTGTGTCAATAGGGTGATGACTTCTCTCACACTCTTCTCTAGGCTTTAGCCAAAATATTCTGTCAAACTTTCCACATTTATATGTCTGAGACAAAGCAGTTGACATTTATTGTTCTGCATTAAAAAGGAAGCAACTAAATAGGGTAAAACCCATAGATATATAATTCTTCCCCCTTGGCCTTTTCAAAGAATGGCAACTCATGTTCAGAGCAGACAGCTCAGAGGGTAAGTTATTTAGGCAGAAATGGGTACAAGCCAAATGAACTAGTATCATCAACCAGTATCATCAGGAATGTGCCTTGAACAGATAACTATTCAGCCCCTTACAATCACGTAGCCAAATAAATTCCAGATGGGTTAAAGATTTAAATGTGAAAACTATACCTGTAAAAGAACCAGGAAAAAATGTAGATGAATGTTGATCTTATCCAAGAAACAGAGAAGGGCTTTCTGAGTTTAAAGCTGCAAATAAACCATAAAGGAAAAATCGGAGAGATTTAATACATAAAAATGAAAAAATTCAGAGAATTAGGAATGTAAACAAAATTTGAAAAGCACACCGGGAAAAAAACAATTGCAGAAAATATGACTGGCTTAGTATCCTTACTGTATGAAGAACCATTGTGACCATCACCATTGGGTGAGTCCCCAGCGCAAGGACTAGATTTTGTGTCTCTGTATTTCACACACATAGCAAGGTTTCTGGCGAGTAGCAAGCACTCAAAAAATAGTACATTTTTTAAAAGCTATATTTGGTTGAATGCCTACCATATGCATGTATTATTGCTGCTCATCTCAACAAACCAACAGCTTATGTGTCACGATTTCTGTTTTACCAAAGGGAAAACCGAGCCCTAAGCCGGGCTTCAAATCCAAAGCTGCTTCTGCCCCCAAACCCTCTCCCCTCTTCCCTTTCTGCTGCCTGCCTTCTAAATAATGCTTACTGAATAGAATTGACTGGCAGAAAAAGAATGTTTAACCTACTTAATGATAAATGTGACTTCTATTTTCAAACAACACCTTGTTAAGCAACATTCCTTGAACTCACACAATGCCGGTGCTAATAGAAAATAATCTGTATCTCTGTGGGGGAGTTGAAAGCTCCGTGGAAGTTCCCAGCAATAACACTAAGTGGCCGAGTGATTTAGGCAAGTTGTTAACCTGCTCCAAGCCTCGGAATCCTTGTCTTTAATACAGGGATAGTAAAATTGAGAGTACAGAGAGGTTAAGTAACTTGTCCAAGGTCACACATAGTACCCACAAGAGCTGGGACTCAGACCCAGGCTGCCCATCTTCAGAGCTGGATACTTCACAAGGTTGATGTAATGTCCAGGAGATATCGGATGTAAGGATAAACTAGACACGTTGGGTAAAGGGACATAAAATGTTATAAGGGACATTAATGTTATAAGCCTGTTTTTTTGTGTGCAAGAATTGGGAAAATCAGAGCTTGATAGGGGTATCTCAGGCATCTGGGTGTGTTCCTCTTGACCTAGTATCTATTTTTAAATTTCTACAGTTTAAAACGTGTGCTGGCAGACTGATCATGCCCTCCCGCCCACCCCCTTTACCTAAACCACTATGGTAGTACCGATTAATGGACCAAAGTCAACATGCCCAAAATTAGAATCTTATTCAACTAGCTTCTTAAAAAAAAAAAAAAAAGGAAACTAAAACAGATAATTGCATCCACTGAGGTGGAGTTTCTGGCACGTGCAATGAGTCACCAAATAGTTGTGGTTGAAAAGAGACAGCCACCCCATAAACCTCAACTCCGCGCCTCTTCTATCTCATGGCCAGAAGCCAGAAGAATTAGTGTTAATATCATATTTTAATATTGCTCATGTACCTTTCATATCTTGGTGCAGAATTTGATCATTGGCTAAGTCAGCAGTCATATGTGCATCTCAATTAGTGTGGCTTTTGGAAAATGGCCTTTATGTTCTCTGCCTCTCTAATTTATATAATTTATTTTTCTGAACGATTTGAGAGAAGGTTGTACATATTATGCCCCTTTGTGCCTTAATATTTCAGTGTGTATTTCCCAAGAATAGTTTCTTATATAATCATAGCACAATGATCAAATTCAGGAAAATTTGATATTGATACAATGCTTTTGTCAAATCTACAGTCCCTAATCCAATTTCATCAATTGTCCCAATGATTCTCTTTATAGTGTTCTTTCCCTTATGGTACCGGATCTGATCCAGGGTCACTGCTGAAATTAGTTGTCCTACCTCCTTAGTTTCCTTTCATCTGGAACACTTCCTCAGCCTTTCTTTGTCTTTCATGACACTGAGATTTTTGAAAAGTACTGGTCATTATTTTACATATAGACCCTAATTTGGGTTTATTGATGTTTCTTCATAATTGGATTCAGGTTATGCATTTTTAGCAAGAATACCACAGGAGCATTGTGGTGTCCCCCTCCAGGGATCACATCCAGAGGCAAGTGTTACTGGTCTGCCCTTTATTGTGATCACTCAGGCAAGATGTTGTCCGGTTTCTCCATCATGTGGTGGCCGTAAAAATGTGTGACTCAGAGCTCCTGCTGTGAGGAGCATAATTGATGGCTGCCCTGGCTTCTGCGCTCGGGAGCCACCTGCGTGAAGACCATGCTTTCCACTAACTGTTCTGGTCAATGAGTGAACACAACGATCCTAAGGCAGGCCCATTCCCGCCGGACAGGGGGTCCATCTAATGGACTCTCCATCAGCCTGGCTGAATCTCTCTTAGAACCAGGCTGCATCTAAGGCTCTCCTATCCAGTGCCTCATTTTCCCCTGTCTTCTTCACAGCTCTCCCTGCCTCCTCTGACCCACTCCCCTTTTTTCCTCTCAGGAGCCACCGCCTCCCCTCCTCGCCCCCTACTCCCTTCCAAATTCTCTTGCATTTCCAACCCTGTCCTGCCTGGCATCTGCCTCTTGGAGAGTCTGAACTAACACAAAGTCATACCAAAAGAGGTGAGAAAAAGCAGGTAAGATGGAGATTTGGGACTGGTGTACCCACTGCTGGTGGGTGAAGAGGATGTCAGTCTGAGTGGTAGATGGGGCACAGATAGTCCCTGATACAAGGCGGTGCCCAGTTGCCAAAGATTCCACTGGTGGTGACCTGAGACGATATCCTGGTGGCGGGGAATGCCATTGCAGCTGTGATGATTCAGGCATTTAAAAGACGTGGGGAATGGCATGCTTCCAAATACAGTAGAGTTGGCTCATTACTTCTAAGTTGATTGACACTCTGCAGAGGGATGAGAAACTGAGGGCTGAGAGCAAGTAGTTAAAGGCCAAGTGTAAGAGCCAGAGGTCTTGATGGTAGCCTACAAGAGGCCCTGATCTCCTGCAGTGCAAGAGCAGACAGACTGAGCAGCATCTGTCAGCATCAGGCAGCAGCCTGATGACCCTGATTAGTAGACTTTCTCTCCCCTATTTTACATATGAGAAAATGGAGGCTCTGAGAGATGAAGTAACTTGCCTTTATTCAACCAGCTTTTTGACAAGTCTGCCTACCTTCAGGGCCCTTACTCTTTCTGCAGATATGTCTGTGTGGATCCATGGGCTCTATGGAAGGAGAAGAGAGCCCTGGCCTTGGGAGGGAGTGTCATACCCACTGTGCATTCCATCTCATCCTTCTTCACTGCAAGTTTGACTGAAATTTTTTTGTCCAGGTTCATGTTATCTGTCTCAAGAATTCAGGGTTACCTAAATAAGAGTAACGTATCGAATGGCAGCAAGACATGACAAGACAGTCTAGCCATGCTGACAAGAGCTACAAAATCCATGGCTAAGAAAAACATTTCTTTGCACTAAACACTGAAACAAGTTTTCCTTCTCTTTGGGTAGACACGTAGCTCTAGTTGTGTGTGTCCAGGGAGAGAGAGATGAGTGTCTAGAACTGGTTCATGGGCCACTATTGGTTTATACTTGTGTCAATAGATAAATGACGGTAGTTTTATTCTTAAAGGTTAGACAAAGCACAATCACAGATAATTGAGATTCTGCAGGCATGTTCAAGATTGGCGGATAAAGCTTTTTCTACTAACAATCCATCATAGCACCACGAATTCATAATAATATGTTACATTTACGTAGTACTAAAAGGTTTACAAAGGGCTTTCACATATATTATTTAGTTTTATCCTCTTAATAACCTTGCATTAGGTGGAAGAAGTATTATTATCCCTATTTTATATATGGGAAATTATATTCTTTCACAAAGGAAAAACTAAAGAAAGAAAATTGAAATGCCCATGCATTACAGAAAATGTGTCTGAAACCTGGCATAAGAGGAACTCAGTTTCTGAAACTACCTACTGTTCTGCCTGGAAACTTTGATTTCTTTTATAATATTTAATATTTAATATAATTGCTAATACACTAGACTCAGTGTTCCCAACCTGCAGAAAGCCCTTACTTAAATCTATAATTTTTTCTGCTGCTCTTTGCAATTAGGATTTAATAGATTAAATAATATGAGCACTCAACATGAATACTTTTCCTTTGATATTGCTGAAATTTTAAGCAGTTTTAAACCTTTCAGATTGCTGTGAGCTTAATTAAAAAGCAGAGAGAAAAGAACCAATTTAGTAATTCTAGATCTGATTTTTTGGGTGGTGGGATAGGAAAGTGTATTTTTTTCCCAGGAGGAATACTTCTTTAAAGGTTGCGATGGAAGGTGTGAGAAAACAGTTTTATAGACAAAACTTTGCGTTTTAGCAAAGTAGCTTCTTGGAGAATTATTTCTTTTGTATACGTGATGACTCTCTTTATCCTAAACAACACTTTTTGCCTTAAGATCTCTTTTGTTTGATATTAGTAGAGTTACACAGGCTTTCTTTTGGTTAATATTTGCTTAGCATATATTTCTTATCATCATGACTTAAATATATCTCATTCAGATAGCATGTAGCTGCATTTGCTGGCTCAATTACAATATCACTGTTTGAACCCAATAATTTATTTTGTTTACATTCTTGTGATGACAGATGTATGTGGACTTATTTCTACCATTCTAGTTTGTGTTGTCTATAAATCATGCTCTTTTGTTCTAGTTTTTTTCTCCCCCCTTTCCTTCTGTTGGATTAATGGAGTTTTTCTTGATTTCCTTTTATTTCTTTTCTTTCAGTATTTATTTTTAACTTTTAAAGTTTTTACCTGGTTTAGAAAGATCTAAAGTTAACCAACATCTCAATGGTCTCTTCAATAATTTAAGAAACTTAGAGCTTTTTACCTCCAGGCACCTTCATTCTCCATTTACGCTCTGTCTTACAGACTTTCTTTTCTAGTATTTTAGTTCCTTTTTTCTCTCCCTTCCCTCATTAATTGCTATTTTTACTTATTATCTGCTACTGGCAATGGTTACTCAGATTTACTCAGGTTTTTACCGCTTTCCATAGTAAAAATACTTTTTGCAGACCACTTCTTCTTTCTGGTTCAATTTCCTTCTTTCCTTAGTAGCTCTTTTATTGAGGCTCAGTCTTCACCTGAAAAACGTCTTTATTTTACCCTCAGTTTTCAATAAATCTTTAACTGAAAATTAAATCTGAGGTTGCCCGCTATTTTCCTTCACAATTTTGGAAACAATATTTAATTTCCTACTGGTCTCTATTGCTGTTGAGAAGTGTTATCAGTCTAAGTAATCTGTGTTTTCTCACTGGTTGCTTTTAAGATTTATTATTCATCTTTAATACTTCATTGTGTGTGCATGTTTTAAAAATTTAATTGTTTGAGGTAGTTGTGGTACTTGAATGAGAAAACTCATGTCTTTCTTCAATTCTGAAAAATGCTGAAGCATTAGTTTTCTAGAAATATTATTTCCTTCTGTTCATTCTCTCTTGTCTTGCTTTCTGAAACTCTGATTGGAAACATGTTGAATGTTCTCAATCTCTTTTCCGTATCTCTTAATCTCTTTCATATTTTCAGTCCTCTTTTCCCTTCCTACAGAGTCAAATGAATTTCTTTAGACATATCTTTCAGTTCATTAATTCTCTCTTCAGCTGATTTTAAATTTTTAAGTGGTTCATGAGATTTTATTTTATTTCAATGACAATTTTTCATTTCTAGAAGTTCTTTTTGGTTCTCTTTTTATACTGACCTCTTTTCTTTTTCAAGTGTCTTGCTATATTTTCACTTTGTTACATGAGCTGGACTCAGTAAGATGTGAACAGAATGTAAATTTACTCTTTCCCCTAACTTCCCATTTAAACCCAATATATGATTTGGCCTTTTTCCTGCCTTTGGGGTGAAATCTTAGCCATGTAACATAAATGTTCCAGTTATTCTTAGATAATTAGGCATCTTGTGATTAATTTTAGAAACAAGAATAGTCTTATTTTGGTAATTGTAACGTCCTCCCTGGTATAAAAGTTAAATTTCTAAATATCATTCAAAGTTAAAATTTCTCTCCTTCCAAGGCTTGAATTTATCCAACTGGGAAACCTGAAGTGGGAGAGGGGAGTCTGTTGTCAGTTTTCTTTCTCCTTTCTGTGCCCCTCTACTCAATTGTCTTAGTTCTAACCTCTCCAGGATCTAGCCCAGGAGGTAAGGGAAACAGAAGAAAGGGCACACTCTCATATGGCTGCTACTATCTTGGTCTGGCTTTGGGACTCTCTGGATAGCAAATATTCAGCAGCTGTCTCTTTCTCTCACAGGACACTTTTCTGGGTTTCTCAGAGATTCCCCATCCCCACCCCACCACCGCCTTTAGGAAATTATAGCTGCAATTTCTATGAGTGGGCAAAGCCCCCCTTGTAGCCAACTGCTTCCTTCTCCAGTCTTGGCCCCCAGTCACTTGTAGTGTCCCCCATGGGCTGCTTTGCTCTCAAGAAAGTCTCTGTAGCAAACCTCCTTTAAACCAGCCGCAGGCTGATGGCACATTGTGTAGATCTCATTTGGTTCATGAAACCACTAACAACCTCTATGCTGCCATGAGTGGAGGTACAGTGTGCTCCCAGGGTGACCCTCTTTCCTTCTCTGCTTTGCTTGCAGAGTGACTTAGGCACAGCTCCTCATTCCAGTCCTTATGCCTACCCAAACTCCAGGACAGTGCCTCTCGAACTTTAATGCACATACCAGTCACCTTGGGAATATTGTTAAAAGGCAGATTCTGGTTCAGTTAGTCTGGGTTAGGGACTAAGATTCTTCATTTCGAACAAACCCCCAGGTGGTGTCCATGCTGCTGGTCCACGGACCACACTTCAAGGTTCTAGGGCATATTTGTCAAGTTCCTTGAATGGTGTTCTCATTTGCTTGAGATGAGAGGAAAGAACCTTTCTCTTTTACCTGAGGATGAGGGAGATAAAACATCTCAGTATTTTAATAACGTTTTCAAAAGGAATTCCCTTGCTCAACCTCATCTACTCCCACCCTTTTGAAGGCTGGAGGGGAGAGATTGCCAGTGCTGGAAGATACAGTTTCACAATCACTAATCATATCTTGTATAAGTAGGGGCAGGTCATCTTAGAATACAAGGTCCTGGTCTCTATTTTGTTCTAGGCCTTTGGGGTTTCAGTCATATCTGAAAAGGAAAGAAAGCCATTAAAACAACTTATTTGAATATTTTGTTTTTTATTAACGTAAAAATTTTATTATGGAGAGTGACATCAGCATCATGGTGGGGTGAACTTGCCCAGGATTCTCTCCCCTCGAACATACAACAAAAAGGGACATTCATACTCCAACAGAGGACATCCTAACACAATACAAAAACGTCAGAGAGACACATGCACCCATATGACAGAGGGCGGAGAGGCTGGAGCCCCCATTGGAGGAACTGGGACAGAGTAAGAGAAAACTTCACTCCCTCCCCTAAAGACTGCAATTCTTGACCTCAGGAGGCCTCCGAGAGGGAAGGAATGGGGAAGGGGACGTTCATTTGTGGGAACATCAGGGTCATCAAGGGCCTGTGCAGCCTAGAGGGAAGGCCTCTACGGAGGCAAGATCTTCTGTGGGGCATAACCTCATCAAGCCAACACCCCAGGAGAGCAGATATTGAGAACAGAGTGAGAAAGCCCCGAGAGCATGCAGGAGAAAGTGCCCCTCCTCCTACCCACCCGGTGCCCACTCCACTCACTGGGTTCTCAGCTGAAGGTAGAAGGGCTCAGATTAAGTGGCTCTTGGCCGCCACCCAGCAGCTATAGGTGGTAACCACAATCAAATAATATCAGGATGCATAAAAACAGAGCCATCCCCTTTAGCAATATCAAACCCTATATCAAATCTCCAGACCAGAGAGAAAATGACAAGTACCCAGAATTCAATCCTAAGGACACAGAAATACGTAATCTAAGATTTTATTTTTTTTCCTTTTTCTCCCCAAAGCCCCCCAGTACATAGTTGTATATTCTTCATTGTGGGCCCTTCTAGTTGTGGCATGTGGGATGCTGCCTCAGCGTGGTTTGATGAGCAGTGCCATGTCCGTGCCCAGGATTTGAACCAACGAAACACTGGGCCACCTGCAGTAGAGCGCACGAACTTAACCACTCGGCCACAGGGCCAGCCCCAGAAATACGTAATCTAAATGGCAATGAATTCAAAATAGCTGCCGTCAAAAAACTCAATGAGGTAACAGAGATTGTAGGGAAACAATTCAAAGAGTTCAGGAGTTATTTTACAAAAATGATCGAAACTATAAAGAAGAATCAATCAGAAATATTAGAGATTAAATATACAATGGAAGAGATAAAACAAAATATGGATTCCCTGAATGCTTGAGTGGACATCATAGAAGAATGTATCAGCATAATCAAAGATAGATATATCAAAATGCTCCAGACAGAAGAGGAGAGAGAATTAAGACTAAAAAGAAATGAAGAAAGTCTCCGAGAAATATCTAACTCAATTAGGAAATGCAACATAAGAATGATAGATATTCAAGAAGGAGAAGAGAAAGAGAAGGGAGCAGAAAGCACGTTCAAAGAAATAATAGCAGAGAACTTAACAAACCTAGGGAAAGAGAGGGAGATCTGTGTGGGTGACGCTTCCAGATCTCCTAGATATGTAAATGTAAAAAGACCTACTGCAAAGCACACAGTAGTAAAACTGGCGAAAATGAATGACAAAGAAAGAATACTAAGGGCAGCAAGGCAGAAGAAAATAACATACAAAGGAACTTCTATCAGGATTTCAGTGGACTTCTCTGCAGAAACCTTACAAGCTAGGAGAGAATGGAATGACATATTCAAATCTTTGAAAGACAAAAATTTTCAGCCAAGAATACTCTATCCAGCAAAAATATTCTTCAGATATGATAGAGAAATAAAATCTTTCCCAGACAAACAAAAGCTAAGGGAATTCATAGCCATGAGACCCCCCCCCCCCGACACACACAAGAAATCTTCAAGAAGGCCCTCATACCTGAAAAAAAAGGGGGTGGAGAGAATGGGGTTACAAAGCACAGAGTAAAGAGATAAATAGATAGATAGAATCAGAATCGGATAGCAAATAAGTATAGCACTAAAGACAAAAGGAAGGAAAACACCAAAAACAAGGATAACCTTGTCTAAACACAAACTCACAAAACAAGATGGAATAATATGTGAGAAAAACAACTTAGGAAGGGAGGAGGAAAGGGACTGAATTGGTTTAGACTAAGGAAATAAGAGGCCATCAGAAAATGGACTATCTTATATGCAAGATTGTGAATACAAACCTCACAGTAACCACTAAACAAAAAAGCAGAACAGAGACAAAAGTAATAAATAAGAAAAAAACAGAGACACATCATAAAAAACTATGTAATTCAATGGGTAGACCAAAACACACAAGATAAAAAACAAAGGAAATGCAGGAGAACCAGAAAACGAGTGATAAAATGACAGCATTAAGCCCTCATGTATTGATAATCACCCTAAATGTAAATGGATTGAATTCTCCAATAAAAAGAAAGAGAGTGCCTAGATGGATTAAAGAACAGAACCCAACAATATGCTGCCTCCAGGAAACACATCTCAGCTCCAATGACAAACACAGGCTCAGAGTGATGGGATGGAAGATGATACTCCAAGCTAATGGTACACAAAAGAAAGCAGGTCTTGCAATATTTATATCAGACAAAGTAGACTTCAAAATAAGACAGATAAAGAGAGACAAAGAGGGGCAGTATATAATGATCAAAGGGATAGTCCATCAAGAAGAAATAACACTTATAAATATCTATGCACCCAACACAGGAGCACCAAAGTACATAAAACAACTATTAACAAACCTAAAAAAAGACATTACTATTAACACAATAATAGTAGGGGGCCTCAACACTCCACTCACATCAATGGATAGATCATCCAGACAGAAAATCAAGAAGGAAACAGTGGAATTAAATGAAAACTAAACCAGTGGGACTTAATAGACAGATATAGAACTCTCCATCTAATAGCAGCAGAATACACATTCTTCTCAAGTGTACACAGAACATTCTCAAGGATAGACCATATGTTGGGAAACAAGGCAAGCCTCAATAAATTTAAGAAGATTGAAATCATAACAAGCATCATTTCATATCATGATGCTATAAAGTGAGAAATTAATCACAAGAAAAAGGCTGAGAAAGGGACAAAGATGTGGAGACTAAACAACATGCTATTGAACAAGCAATAGATCATTGAAGAAATTAAAGGAGAAATCAAAAAATATCTGGAGACAAGTGAAAATGAAAACATACCATACCAACTCATATGGGATGCAGCAAAAGCTGTATTAAGAGGGAAATTCACCACAACACAGGCACACCTTAACAAAGAAGAAAAATCCCAAATAAGCAAGCTCAAATTACACCTAAATGAATTAGAAAAAGAAGAACAAAGTCCAAAGTCATCAGAAGGAGAGAAATAATAAAAATCAAAGCAGAAATAATGCTATTGAAACAAAAAAGGCAGTATAAAGGATCAATGAAACAAAAGCTGGTTCTTTGAGAAAATAAATAAAATTGACAAACCCTTAGCCAGACTTAGAAAGAAAAAAGGGAGAAAGCTCCGATAAACAAAATTAGAAATGAAAGGGGAGAAATAACAACAGACACCACAAAAATACAACGGATTATTGGAGAATGCTATGAAAAACTATATGCCAACAAAATGGATAACCTAGAGGAAATGGATAAATTCTTAGATCCTAACAACCTCCCAAAGCTGAATCAAGAAGAAACAGATAGTCTGAATAGACCAATCACATCAAAAGAGATTGGAACAGTAATGGAAAGCATCCCAAAGAATAAAAGCCCAGGACCAGACGGCTTCCCTGAGGAATCCTACCAAACTTTCAGAGAGGATTTGATACCTATCCTTCTCAAGGTATTTCAAAAAATTAGGGAAGATGGAACACTTCCTAACACATGCTACTCGGCCAACATCACTCTGATACCAAAGCCTGACAAGGACACCACAAAAAAGGAAAACTACGTGCCAATATTGCTGATGAACATTGATGCAAAAATCCTCAACAAAATATTGGCAACCCGAATTCAGCAATACATCAAAAGGATCACACATCGTGATCCACTGGGATTTATACCAGGGGCACAGGACAGTTCAACATCCACAAATCAATCAATGTGATACACCACATCAACAAACTGAGGAATAAAAACCACATGATCATCTCAATACATGCAGAGAAAGCATTTGACAAGATCCAACAGCCATTTATGATAAAAACTCTTAACAAAATGGGGATAGAAGAAAATTACCTCCACATAATAAAAACCATACATGATAAACCCACAGCCAACATCATACTCAATGGGCAAAAACTGAATGCCATCCCTATGAGAACGGGAACAAGACAAGGATGCCCACTATCACCACTCTTATTCAACATTATACTGGAGGTTTTGGCCAGAGCGATTAGGCAAGAGAAAGGAATAAAAGGAATCCAATTATGGAGTGAAGAAGTGAAACTCTCTCTGTTTGAAGACGACATGATCTTATATATAGAAAATCCTAAAGAATCCATCGGAAAACTATTAGAAATAATTAAGAACTACAGTAAAGTTGCAGGGTACAAAATCAACTTAAAAAAAATCAGTTGCTTTTCTATACTCTAATAACAAACTTACAGAAAGAGAACTCAAGAATACAATTCCATTTACAATCACAACTAAAAGAATACAGTACCTAGGAATAAATTTAACTAAGGAGGTAAAAGACTTATACAACAAAAACAATAAGACATTATTGAAAGAAATAGATAATGACATAAAGAGATGGAAAGAGATCCCATGCACATGGATTGGAAGAACAAACAGTTAAAATGTCCATACCACCCAAAGCAATCTACAGATCCAATGCAATCTCTATCAGAATCCCAATGACATTTTTCATGAAAATAAAACAAAGAATCCTAAAATTCATATGGGGCAACCAAAGACCCTGAATTGCTAAAGCAATACTGAGAAAAAAGAACAAAGCTGGAGGCATCACAATCTTTGACTTCAAAATGTACTGCAAAGCCATAGTGATCAAAACAGCATGACACTGGTACAAAAACAGACACACAGATCAATGGAACAGAACTGAAAGCCCAGAAATAAAGCCCCATATCTACTACAGATAATCTTTGATAAAGGTGCCAATAACAAACAAAGGAGAAAAAACAGTCTCTTCAATAAATGGTGTTGGGAAAACTGGACAGCCACATGCAAAAGAATGAAAGTAGACCATTATCTCATGCCATACACAAAAAGAAACTCAGAATGGATCACATACTTGAAGATAAGTCCTGAAACCATATACCGGGGAGATAATATAGGGAGTACACTCTTTGACATTGAACTGAAAAGGATCTTTGCGAATGCCATGTCTTTTCAGGCAAGGGAAACAAAAGAAAAAATAAACAAGTGGGAGTTCATCAGACTAAAGAGCTTCTGCAAGGCAAAAGACACTAGGATCAAAACACAGAGACAATCCACCAACTGGGAGAAAATATTTGCAAATCATATATCTGACAAGGGGTTAATCTCCATAATATATAAGAAAGTCACACAACTGAACAATAAAAACACAAACAGCCTGATCAAAAATGGGTAGAGGATATGAACAGACATTTTTCCAGAGAAGATATACAGATGACCCCTAAATACATGAAAAAATGTTCAACATCACTAATCATCAGGAAAATGCAAATCAAAACTACACTAAGATACCATCTTATGCCTGTTAAAATGGTTCTAATCACTAAGACTAAAAATAAGAAATGTTGGAGAGGGTGTGGAGAAAGGGAACCCTTGTACACTGCTGGTGGGATTGCAAACTGGGGCAGCCACTATGGAAAACAGTACGGAGACTCCTCAAAAAACTAAAAATAGAACTACCATATGACCCAGCTATCCCACTATTGAGTATCTACCAAACAACTTGAAATCAACAATCCAAAGTAACATATGCACCCCTATGTTCACTGCAGCACTATTCACAGTAGCCAAGACATGGGAACAATCCAAGCGCCCATCGACTGATGACTGATGATTGGATAAAGAAGACAAGGTATTTATATACAATGAATACTACTCAGCTATAAAAAAAAAAGACATAGTCATCCCACTTGCAACAACATGGCTGGACCTGGAGGGAATTATGCTAAGTGAAATAAGCCAGTCTGAGGAAGACAAACACCAGATGATTTCACTGATATGTAGAATATGAACAAACACATGGATAAAGAAAACAGTTCAGTGGTTACCAGGGGAAGGGGGGTGGGGGATGGGCACAGGGGGTGAAAGGGTGCACTTATGTGGTGACAGACAGGAAATAATGTACAACTGAAACCTCACATTGATGTAAACTGTTATGAATTCAAATAAAAAAAATGATTGACCCTGAGCTAAAAAGAAATTATTATGGAAATTAAAAAATATACCCAGAAGATGAGAGAATCATAATTAATACAGATTTTAAGTGTGAAGATCAATGAGTTTTGAAAAACAATGATATAGAACGTTTCTATCACCCCAAGAAGTTCTCTTGGGCCCCTTCCAGTGAATCCCTGACTCTCTGATTTCTATCACTATATTTAGTTTTGTTTGTTCTGGAACTTCATATAAAAAGAATCGTATACTATTTCTGGCTTCTTTCATTCAACTGAATGCTTTTGATATTCATCAAAGTCTGTGTCAGTTCATTACTTTTTTTTTTATTGTTGAGTAGTATTCCATTGTGTAAATATACAAAAAGTTACCCATTCATCTGTTGGTGGATATTTGTGTTTTTTCTAGTTTTTAGCTATTACAAATAAAACTGCTCTGGATATTGTTAAACACGTCTTTTTGTGGACATGTATTCTCATTTTTCTTGAGTAAATAGCTTCGAATGAAATTGCTGAGTGATAGAGCAGGGATAGGTTTAAGTGTATAATAAACAGTCAAGTAGGTTTTCAAAATTGTTGTACCATTTTATACTCCTATTGGCAATATGTGAGACTCCCAGTTGGTTCACTTTTAGTCAACATTCGGTATTCTTAGTCATTTTAATTTCAATCATTATAGTGTGAGGGGACTGGTATCTCACCACAGTTTATAATTTGTGTTTCCCTGATGGCTTTTGATCATCTTTTCGTGTGCTTATGAGCCATTCATTTATCTGTTCAAGTATTTTGCCCATTTTTAAATTAGGTTGTCTTTTTATTATTGATTTGTAGATCTTTGTGTATTTCGGATACAAGTCCTTTGTCAAGTGCATGTGGAACAAATATTTTTTTCTCTGGTCTATGGATTATATTTTCATTTTCTTTCTTTTTTTTTTTTTAAAGATTTTTTAAATTTTTTTTCCTTTTTCTCCCCAAAGACCCCCGGTACATAGTTGTATATTCTTCGTTGTGGGTCCTTCTAGTTGTGGCATGTGGGACGCTGCCTCAGCGTGGTCTGATGAGCAGTGCCATGTCCGCGCCCAGGATTCGAACCAACGAAACACTGGGCTGCCTGCAGCAGAGCGCACGAACTTAACCACTCGGCCACGGGGCCAGCCCCACATTTTCATTTTCTTAATCATATCTTTTGAGGAGCAGAAGCTTATAATTTTGAAGTCCAATTTGTTAATTTTTTCTTTTCTGTTAGTGCTCTTTGTTTCCTGTCTAATAAAATCTTGCCTATATCATTACAGTCTCCTATATTTCCTTCTATATAATTTTATAATTATAATTTTATAATTTTATAATTTTATAATATAAGCTTTATAATTTTAGCTTTTATGCATAAGCTATGATTCATTTCAAAATAATTTTTGGTATGAGGTTGAGGTGGAGGTTCTTTTTTTTTGTTCTATATAAATATTCATTGTTCTGGTACGATTTGTTAAAAGACTATGCTTTCTCCATCGAATTACCTTGGCTCCTTTGTTGAAAATCACTTGACCATATATGTAAAGGACTATTTCTGGACTCAACTCTGTCCCATTGATTTACTTGTCTAACCCTGCATCAACATCACCCTGTCTTGTTTTACTGTAATTTTATAGTCTTGAAATCAAGTGGTATAAATCCTTCAACTTTGATCTTTTTAAAAATTGTTTTGAGAATCAGCTTGTCAATTTCTTAAAAAAAAACAAAAAGCCTGGTAGGATCTTGATTGAGATAGTATTGATTATAGAGATTGAATTGGGAGAATTAAAATCTTAACAATCCATCAACATGGTATAGCTCTCCATCTATTTCTAATCTGGATGGCTTTTTATTTCATTTCATTGCCTTTTTGCACTGGAATTTCCTGTAGAATATTGAATAGAAGTGGTGAAAATGAACATCCTTGCTCTGTTCCTGAACTTAGGGGTAAAGTGTTCAATATTTTGCCATTAAGTATTGTGTTAGCAGTAGGTGTTTCATAGGTGCTCTTTATAGATTGAGGAAATTCCTTTTTATTTCTAGTTTGATAAAAGTTTTTTTTAATTATAAATGGATGTTAACTTTTATTGAGTGCTTTTTCTGCATTAATTGAAATGATTGTATATATTTTTCTTCTTATTTTGTTGATATGGTGAATTACTTTGATTGATTTTTCAAATGTCAAACCAACCTTGCATTCAAGAGATAAATCTCACTTGGTTATGATGTGTTATCTGTATATGTTGCTAGATTTGATTTGCTAATTTTTTGAGGATTTCCTTCATATGTTCATGAATGATAATAGTCTGTAATTTTCCTTTCTTATAACCTTCTTGTCAGGTTTTGCTATTAAAGCTATACAGGCTTTATAAAATAGGTAAGAAAGTTTTCCGTCCTCCTCTATTTTCTTAACAAGTTTTGTTAAGATGAATATTATTTTCTCCTTAAATATTTGATAGAATTCACCAGTGAAACCATCTGGACCTGGAGTTTTGTTTTTGTGGAGGTTTTTAATTATGTACTCAATTTCTTTGCTAAGCATGGTGCTAATTAGTCTTCCTATTGCTTTTTCTGTCAGATTTGGTAAGTCATGTTTTTTTAAGGGATTTGTCCTTTTTAATCTAAGATATGAAATTTATCAGCATAAAGTTGCTTTAATATTATTTTATTATCTTTTTGATGTGTGTAGGATTGATAGTGATATCCCTCTTTCATTCTTGATATTGGCAATTTGTATTTTTTTCTTCCTTATCTTGACCAATCTACTATGGGGTTATCAGTTTTATTGTCTGTCCAACAGATCAGCTTTTATTTCCCTTCATTTTCTCTATTGTTTGCTTTCTATGTCATTGTTTCCATTCTTATCTTTATACTTCCTTTTTCTACTTTAGGTTTATTTTGCTCTTCATTTTCTAGCTTCTTAAGGTACAAATGTAGATCATTGATTTTTAAACCTTATTTCCTAACATCAGCATTTAAAGCTATAAACATCCCTCTAGGTACGCTTTGGCTGCAGCCCATAAATTTTGATACGTAATGTTTTCATTATCATTCAGTTCAACATATTTTCTAAATTCTCTTGGGATTTCTTCTTTGACCCATAGGTTATTTTTATGTATGTTGCTTAATTTGCAGATATTTGGAGATTTTCTATATATCTTTTTCTTGTTAGCTTCTAGTTCATTACAATTTTGGCCAGAGAACAATTTCAGTCCTCTTAGATGTATTGAAACTTGTTTTATGATTCAGAATATGGTCTATCTTTTGATTATTACATGTGCACTTAAAGACATATGTATTTTGCAGTTGATGGCATAAATGCCAGTTAGGTCAAGTTGGTTGATAGTGTTGTTCAAATCATCTAGAATCTAATTTTTTGTCTACCTATCTTATAAATTATGAGAAACAGATGTTAAAATCTCCAACGATGAGTGTGGAATTGTCTATTTCTCCCTTTAGTTCTGTTAAACTTTATTACATGCATTTTGAAGGTCTATCATTCAATGAGTTGGCTCTTATCATGAACTAACCCTCTTTTTTCTAGTAATAAACTCATTTTAAAAATTACTGTAGAGGCTGGCCCCATGGCAAAGTGGTTAAGTTTGCATACTCTGCTTCAGCAGCCCAGGGTTTTGCTTGTTCAGATCCTGGGAGTGGACATGGCACCACTCATCAAGCCATGTTGAGGCGGCATCCCACGTAACACAACAGAAGGACCTACAACCAAGAATATACAAGTATGTACTGGGGGGCTTTGCGGAGAAGAAGAAGAAGAAAAACGATTGGCAACAGATGTTAGCTCAAGTGACAATTTTCAAAAAAAAACAATTACTATAGTATACTATATCTTTTTAATTCTCACTACATTTGGAGCTAAGTACTTTTATTCCATTTATAGTTGTAGAGACTGAGTAAAACTGGGCAAAGTTTCATGAGTAATAAATATGGTAGAGCATACTAAAGTTTTTGAACTTGACAGCAAGTCTTAGAAGTCATAGGTACTTTGGGGGCCAGCTGGGTGGCGCAGCGTTTAAGTGCACGCATTCCGCTTTGGTGGCCCAGTGTTCGCCGGTTCGGATCCTAGGTGCGGACATGGTCAGCCCTTGTCAAGCCACGCTGTGGTAGGCATCCCACATATAAAGTAGAGGAAGATGGGCACAGATGTTAGCTCAGGGCCAGTCTTCCTCAGCAAAAAGAGGAGGATTGGCAGCAGATGTTAGCTCAGGGCTAATACTCCTCAAAAAAAAAAAAAAAAAGAAGGCATAGGTACTTTACATACAATCTTCTTTGATAAGGTCCTATAATATGTCTTATTTTTATCCTTTTGGTTTTCACAACCTTTGACTTGAATGTTTATTCCTACACAAAGGGCCATTATCCTCCTTACTAGTACTCATACTTTTTCCCCTTCATTTTTATTTGCCTCCACAATATCCATTCCCACCTCAGCAACATAATTAAAGTAAGCTATGTTCCAGCAATTAAAAGGAAACTGAGATTTGAGCCTCCTAAAAATCTTCTTTTATAGCAAGATAATTTATCATGACGTGTTTTCTTGCTTGTAAGTAAAATATATATTAATGATTGCAAAGCCAAGTACAAAATTATGTCACGTAATTATTATAATGTGCTTCTTTCATGAAATTGAAGAATCCTATTTTATATTGTATTTTTTGGTTTCAAACTTTGCATTAAAAAAAGACTGAAAACTTCTCAGCTCTTGATCTTCCATTTTAAATGAATCAATCCTCTGTTTTAAATGGACTAAATGTTAACAGCTCAGATTGTTCATACGGTGCGTTCATTTCTTAGTCTACTGTGTTGCTATTCAAATTATACAAAAACATTAAATATTTATCCGGCCAGTATCCATCAAATCCAATTGAAAAAAATCAGTTCTGGAGATGAGAATGTTAGTGTCATATTATGGCTTTCTTTTGCAAAACGAGAAAAAATGTTTAGCACATAGAATGCAGAAAATGCTAACAAGATTTCTTTACAGCTATTTCCTTTTTCTTTATCAGGTTTACCAGAGTAAATATTTGTGCAGCTGAAAGTGTTGCTAGTAGCAGGTTCTTGGTGGCTGCCTTGGGTTAGGTAAATATCTGGTAATAGCTTGAGATTGGGTTTGGGAGAAGTTAGCCGATTATATAAGGTTTTATCATTGTCCACACATGGCTGCAACTTTGCCTGAGTGGACCCTCAGCACCCCACACTGATGAATACATGCAACCTCCGTGATGCTCTCTTAAAGCATCTTGGTGCAGTACGTACACATTTCTCAGGCTGAAAACTTTGCAGGCAAACATATAACTATTTTTCTGAAATTCTATCTTGAACCTCCTTCTTCTCCACTGACGGAGAATTTAATCGTGTTACTTTCCAGGTAAACTCAGACAAATTCAGCAGACTTGGTCATTTGAAGTTTACTCTCAGGCTTCTGCCCCTCCTGTTTTCCTCCTCTTGTGGGATCTAAGTTCTGAGCAGTGTTCTGGGGTTGGGGTGGAGTGGCTGGGTAATGAACACCCAGCTCACTACATCCTTTTGAGAAATGATTCCCCCTCCTAACCATGCTGGCCTCCATCCCAGCTGCATCCCCTTCCGATGTTTCTTTTAGGTACTTTTCCACGAAGAACTGACTTTAGTGGTGTTCTACACCACTCTGGGGCTCACAGAAAACCCCAACAGTGGATTCAGTTCCTTCTATGAATAATGCCGTGCTACCACTTTAATATTGCTGTTCCCATATCACTGTGGAACACATATGCATGAATGTTTCCTATCCAAGTCTCAGATGGACAGCAGGACACAGTACTCTCTATTTGGGTTAGTCAGGTTAGGCTAAGTTATGCTGTGGAGACAAATCCACCCCAAATCTCAGTGGCTGAGAAAGACAAAGGTTTATTTCTCACTTGCATGTCATTTCTCAGTCAGCCACGGGGCTGTTCCATGCCCTCTTCATTCCTGGATCCAGGCTGATGGAGCTGCCTCTATCTGAGACATAGCTGATATCAGGGTAGAGGAAAATAGAACAGAGTGAACTTTGTGCTGGCTGGTACAGCTCACACTTTATTGGCTAAAGCAAGTCAAATGGATAAGCAGAGAAGTATAATTCTCCCCTAGGGAGGATTGGCTTATGTTTTAAATAATACAATCTACCACACTGTTCTTGGGTTCCTAACTTAGGGGATGATCTATGTTTCCCAAATAACTTAGCCTGGGGAGTGGTGAGGGGTCAGAAATTCATGCCCGTGGCTATCAGTGTTCCTTCTCCTGAGCTCAAATTCTCCTCCCCTGTCAGGACAGCTTATCTCCTCTTCTGGGAGGGTGATCTGGTTCTTCATCTGTTTTCTTCTAGTTGATTGTTTATGGGGGAGAAAAGTTTATGTTCAGCTTCTTTCAGCATTTAACCCTTTGAAGCTCAAGAGGACCCATCTTTCATAAATCACCAACCTTGGTGTTTAAGATTATTTTTCCTGCTATGAGTTTGAGAAAATCTATTTGGGAACCCAGGAGCTGAGAACAACTTTCTTTCGTTCTTTCATTTTTTTTTCTTTTAAAGATTTGTTGTTTGTTTTGTGTCCTCCTTTATCAAATGCTCCCGGAAACAATGAATGCTGAGGGGTCAGAGGGGCGCTAAGGAAAGGGAGTAAAAGAAAACCTCAATTATTATCTCCAAATGCAATTACATCATAGTTGTAAAGAAAGCGAAGTGGTTGCTAAAGTAAAGCCTGCTTGGGGGAGAGATTTAGGATGTTGCCATCCTGAGTGAATATCCCAGCATGCTCTCCTTGCTGGTGGTAGATTACCATTTCCCACCCCATGATCTCCAAGGCTCATTGTCAAGGATTTACAATGTTAGCTTCCCAGCTTTTGCTTGAAACCTTTCCTTTGAGAAATACAATATTGGCCCCTGGTAGCTCACTAGCTAAGCTAATGGGTGAGAAATCAACATTTGAGTGAATCACCATGAAAATGAGTCAAGCAGAAAATGAGAAAAACAGGAAGCTGATCCTCTCCGCTTGGGTTCTGTTTGCTTGGACAATACGAAATTCAAGAAATCCTCAAATCTCAATTTGACTCTATACATTTTCTTTATCTGTAACTATTTGTTTGGAAGGGCATGTGATCCACGTGACTATTTATTTGTAGGAGCTCACTACTTAAACTATTATTTTTAGAAAATCTGGGTTATAACTATTATACATAGTCATTGCAGAAAATTTTGAAAATATAGAAAAGTATATAAAAAATAAAAATACGCATAACCCCACCTTCCCATAATATCTACAGTTAAATACTGGGGTATTTATTTGTGGTATTTTTTCTTTCATATAAGCAAACACTGTTTAAAACAAAAGGAGACAGCTTTAGTTATGTTGTTTTGTATTCTGCTTTTTATAAAAATTTAATATGAATTGATGGGTATGTTCCTGTGTCATTATGTATTCTTTGAAAACATGATTGTTAAGGGAGCATAACATTTAATCCTATGGATCTATGATACTATGATCAATTTCCTATTGGATTTTTAAGTTGTTTTTAACATTTCAATTGTATAAGTAGTACTGATATGTTTATATTTGTTTTAAAATCTTTGTGTGCCTCCAATGGTGTCTTTAGGATACCTTTCTAGATGTGAATTTACTGGGGCAAATGGTGTGAACACTTTTAGTGTTCTTGACATATCATAGTTCATCCTACCCAAGATGTCATAAATTGAAAGATGCTACATTATTTTATGTAAAACTAAGAAAGAAAATGATGTCAAAAAATATAATCTTTCATATCATACGTTTTATTTTAAATTATTGAAAGAGCTTTCTGGAAGACTTTAAGCATACAAGTAGCTTTTACTTTACTCTTGTGTATTCATAAAGGAGAAGCAAAAACCCCTGCTAAGGTATTTACTCCTAAACTTCCTCATTCTTCGGAGTCACTTTTTGACTCTGTGGCTTGAGTGCCATCAGAAACATTTGGATGCAGCATTTTAAAAAAACGTGCTCCACCATTTTCTTCCAACAGCTGACATCCATTCTTCAAAATTTAGTGCACATGGGCAGGCAACGGTCATGAAGTCACAACTGCTGCCTGGCTGACACTGATCATAAAACCTATCTCAATTTAGAGATATTAAAATGTGAAAAAAAGTCCTTCTAAGAATGGATAAAATATGATATATCACAAATTGTCCACAAGAAAAGTTTTACCGATTTGTATTCCCACGTGAAGTTACTCATTTCCCTTAAACCTTAGTCAATATCGGGAATCTCTATAGTCAAAAACCTTTGCCAATTTTATAGGTGACAAGTAGTATCCCATTTTAATTTACACTTGTTTTACTATTAGATCAGTTGAAGTTTATTTTCATATATTTTGGTTATTTGTATTTCTTTTTTTGCCAATTGTTCATATACTTGGCTTATTTTTCTGTTTTGATGTTAATCTTTAACTATAAAGAGTTCTGTACATGCCTCTCTAAGTAATGTAGGAAGGATGTTGATCTTTCATCCACCATATGTTGCAAATAGTTTTCTCCCCTAGTTTTTAGTTTGATTTTTTATTTAAATTTATAAGATTGTTTTTATTATGTGCAGAATCTAATTTGCATGCAGCCAAGTTAATTAATATTTTCTTCTGTGAGTTCTTCCCTTGCTCTTATGTTTAAAAAAGTTCACCCCAAACTTGAAATCAAATAAATATTAACCTTTATTTTCTTCAAATTGTTTTCTGGTTGTTTCTCCTTTTTAATAAATTAACTCTTTAATGTATATGAAAATTACTTTGGTAAGCATCTAACCTTACTTCTCCCCAAAAGTCAACGAATTGTACCAGGGTCACTGATTGAATAAGCCTTCCCTTTCCTACTGATTTAAGATGCTAACTTCTTCAAATATTCACATTTTTCTATTTCCTATGATCTGTATATGAGATATTCTGGTCTAATGTTTTGTCTTTCTAGTTTTACACCAGTTTCATATTGTTTTAATTATTAATTAAATTCATCAAGTAATTTATCAACCAAACTAAGCTGCTTTTCACGTGAATTATGCTAGGATGACAGGCAAAAATTTGGGTTCTGGTTATTATGATTTTATAATGCATTTTCATGCCTAATAGAGCAAGATTCCCGTCATGACTTTTATTTTCAACACTGGTCATTCTTTTCTCAAGCATAATAACATGTAGAATTAAGTAGTGGTGGGATGAATTTCTAAGAAGTATTTTTGAATGATTCACACATTTCATATGAGATGGTTTGCTCAATTTAAAGGAACTTAAGCTGATTTTGATTTTTGATTTTTTGGTATTTGTTGACTATTTCTGTGACTTCCTGTTGCTTCCCACTTGAAGTTACATGCAGCTGAGAGACAGTCTACAGGGCTATCAAATGGCTTATGCCATCTCTCTTCTCCTTTCATTTCCGTAGGGTTAACCTTTTGCTCAGTCTTTCCTTAGAACCTTCTAGCTATTATTTCTGATACCACTTACATCTTTCACTTTATAGCTGCCATTTTACTTTCTCACACTATTTACCTGCCATAGGCGTCTTCATTGCTTATTAGCATAGATGAACAAAATTTAACAGAAATTTAGTTCAGACACTTTCCAAAGTTAAGAAGGCCAAATCTATGAATTCCTGCTCTTATGATTGAAGTTCCAAGCCAAGTTGGGAGCAGAGGAGCATGGGCCTCTTTCCATAAATCCAGTTAGGGAGAAGTTTTGCCTGAGTCCCACATTGCCCCTCACTGTGGCAGGAGACGAGCCTGTTTTAAATTTAATTTGTTTATTTATTTATTTCACAGTATTTATTCCATGCCAAGGAAATGCTGGCTGACACAGGTACTCCAAGGTCATAACTGATCCTCCAGCCATCACAATTCCTTTCCATCAAGTACTGTGGAATGCTCCTGTTTTCCTCCTATGGAAACGATGTTAGAAATGTTTGTGTCTCCAGGAACACAAAACACAACACGTTGTATACAGGAAGCTGATCTGCAAATGTTTGTTGAAAAAGTTTTGAATGATTTTCCAGCTTGTCATCTGTAAGACAAAGTATACCCTCAGGCTTTGTGTTTGCCTTTTTTTATTTTTTAAGATAAACTTTTTCCCCTGGAAAAGATTTGCCCTGAGCTAACATCTGTTGCTAATCTCCCTTTCTTTTTTTTCCTCCCCAAAGCCCCAGTGCCTAGTTGTATATTCTAGTTGTAAGTCCTTTTAGTTCTTGTATGTGAGTTGCCACCACAGCATGGCTACTGACAGATGAGTGGTGTGGTTCTGTGCCTGGGAGCCCAACTCAGGCCACTGAAGCAGAGCGCACTGAACTTTAACCAGTAGGCTATCAGGGCTAGCTCTGTGTTTGCCATTTTTTATTTTAGTTTTAATTTAGTTTTACTAATAAAAACTATCTTGGTAGAGAAGCAAGACATCACAGACCCTACAAGAACTTAAAAGAAGGTTCTGGTGGGTAATCCCTGAGCTTCTTTCTAAAAACTAGGATTTGCGATCACACCTTTCTTTCTTCTTGTCTTTTGCCTTTTGTCCCTCTTTTCCTGTTCTTGCCTGTAGGTCCAAAAGCTGGATGCTCTCCCTGCTCCCTCTGCTCTGCATTTCTTTCCTAGATCACTTTCTTGCCTTTTGCTTTGATCTGACCCACATTTGTCAAAAACCATCTAGCTAGAATGTCTATTTCCTTTGCAACACAGCTCACCATATTCTCTTCTCCTTTCTCCTTTTCTTAGGATTCATACATTAACTGTAATTACATCTGGCTTTACAGAATCCCCGTTCCCTTTCACATTGCTTAAGTTCAGGAAGTTCCCAAGTTACCACATAATGTGTTTGCAAAGTGCCTTTGCTAATAAGTTTGGAACTTGGAACAAATTCTCTAGCAAAAGAAGGCTCTAACTGGTGTTTACGGTTCCCAAGCCAGCCTACAACAACTTGCTCACTCCACATACTATACGTTTGTTGAGTTAAGCATTTGCTCAGTGCTGGTGGCTGAGAATTCTTGTGTTCACCAGTTTGCCCTCCTGCACTGTGCCGTTTGAGTTGAGCTGCTCACTCCGCTGACCTCCTTCTCATATACGACATGCAAAGTTTTTGGTTGTTCTGGTAAACACGATCTTTCTTTAGCACTAGCTTTACAAGTTGTAGCCCTCTCTACACAGTTCACCTATAAGACACTGCAGTCATTTTCTGAACACCCAGGTGAAGCGACAATAATTTTCACACATTGATCAAAATTTAGCCATATCTCTGTGAAGGTTTTGAGGCACACCAGGCTCTCATGGCTGATGGGATGAGGTCCATTGCATAAGGAATAAAACATTATCTTCAGAGAGAGCAGAATTTCTTTGATGGTAGGGGACAGGTTACCCTAGAGGTCGTTTCTTGGGATATGGTTCCTAGTTGGCATCCAGAAAGGCCCAATATCAATCAAGGTGAATGAACAATGAATGAATGAATGAAGGGCAAAGAGCTACAGGAAGACCTCTGGGCACATGCTCTCTGTTTCCCAAGGTTTTGCAGCGTGGCTAGGAAGGACTTCATCTCACAGTATTTCCCTCCTGTGGGTCACCAGGAAGGCCCAGCTTTTAGCATGTCTGTGACCTCGTTTTGCTTTGCATAGTTCAGAGAGAACAACATCGCTGGTGAGCTGTTTTACTTTGCATCTTTCTTCTTTACCAAAGGTGGGTCAGAGTAGGCTTTATATTTCAGCTTTGAAAAATAAAGTATCCGGGAGTATTCACCCCAGGAAGCCAAGGAGCCTCTTAGAAGAACTTTAAATATTTTTTTGTTTCCTGTTTCAATGACAAGGTGCCTAGGGAAGGCCCCAGGCCGGACGTATGTGCACATCCTTGGCCTCTGGGGGCTGCCTGCACCCCCGGGCAGCTTTGGGGTTGAGTTTTAGAGCGAGCGTTGGTCTGGCAGTGAGCCTGCTTTCCACGGGACGGCGCGGGTGGCTGTGGGCTGTGCTTCCCCGCAGCCGCTTCAAACGAATCTCTCCCGCAGAGTGGGGAGAGAAAGACAGAGGGACAGCGCTTTAATACGGGGCCCCGAGGGACGGCTCTGTAAAGCCTGTGGGGGCCAGCGGTCCTTCAGTTGGGGGCCCTCTCCTCTTCCAGGCCGGCCACGCTCCTGGGGACCACTCGGGACAGGAGAGCATCTACAGAAGAGCCCTGCTCACCGATCGTGCCTCGCCGGTGGGGGGCGCTCTCCGTGGGACCGGTCGGACGCCCGGGGGAGGGGAGGGCAGGGCAGGGCGGGGCAGAGCGGGGACGCGGCCCCTCCGCCCCTCAGCGCCCGCCCTCGCGCCTCCGAACTTTCCTCGGCTCCGGGCGCGTCGCAGCGGTCGCTGGAGAGGAGGCGCGCCGCCGCCTGCCGGTCCGCCTGCCCGCCGCGTCCTGCGCTGCTCCGCGCCCGGCAGGAGCCCGGCCCCCGGCCGCCCCGTCGCGCTCAGCCCCGAGGGCATGCGGCAGCCGCCGGGGCCCCCGCTTCTGGGCTCGGCGGCGCGGGCGAGCGTGAGCGGTGAGTGGGGCGCCGGGCGCGGGGAGGGTTCCGGGGCCGCGGCCGGCCGGGGCGCACCTCCGCGGGCCCAGCCTTTCGGGGTTGCCCGGCTTCCAGCCCGGGCCCCAAACCCACTCCAAACACCTGGGACAGGACTCTCCAGGCGGGTGTGTGGCCCATCTTGCCCTTTCCCACTTTTTTCTAGCGTAAAGAGCAATCGAGCTGCAAAACCCGCGTTGCGTCCGCCGCTGCTGTGGGCAGGTGGGCTGGGCGCGGAGGCAAGGAGAGCACGGGGCGGGCTCGGCTCCGCTTTTGCACAGGTGCTTTTTTGCCAAACTCGGTCTTACAGCCATCGATGGTGAGCTGACGTTCTCCATGGAGCCTAGGAATAGAACATTTTTCAGCCTTCAGTTACGCCCGGTACGATGGTGTGTCAGTGAGAGAACAGCTGGAAATATGCAAGGCATCTAAAGATTCGGAAAATGCTTATTAACTAACTGTAACGCGGTTGGGGGTTGTGCCTTGTAAGTGAAGGTCCGCGGTCCCCTCGCCACAGGCAGACAGAAGTGCTTTGTTCTATAGCACTGTTACTTTATTGCTTTCCCTCAGCAAGTTGCAACTGCTCAGAATTGCTTAGAAGTTTCTCAAGCATGTAATTTGAGGAGTAACTGTGAATATTGGAAACAATTTAGTCTTATTAAGGTAATCATTAAAACGGCCCTCAAAAGCATTTGTAGGTCAGTTTTTAACTGAATAATTTCCACAAAATGTTTCCTCCTTAATTCGTTATTGTCTATTGCAACACATTTCTGCCTTCTCACTACTTTGCCGCCTAGAGTGTTACCTGGTCTTGGAATGTTACTTTAGAATTTAGGGCAGCTTAGCTCTTCACGGTTCCTACTTGTTTTTTATAAGTCCGAGAATGAAGTAGATGTCAGGCACACACAGAGGGTCCCTTCTTTATAAGTGGGTTATTCCGTGCACTGCACAGTGTCCAGCTAACGCACGAACTGTGGTATTACTCAGGAGACTTGTTGGGTTTTCCAGTGAACTATCCATCAATAGTTGCTAACTCTGCTTCTCAGGAGATATTGGATCCAGTTTTTGTGTGGTCGAGTCCAGTGAGTAGAATTTTCCTCTTTTTTGCCCAGAAGTGGTACAGTTAGAAACACCCAACCTTGGCTCTGTTAACACCATGTTTGTCTAAACAAACTGGGCCGTTCTAAAAAGACTAGCAAGCAAACCCTGCCATGGGGCTTATGTACTTGAGATAAGCTTCCGGAGTTGTGCTTGTGTCAGGTAGGGATGGACCTAGTATCGTGTAGGGATCTGGACAGCTAACCATTGGGACATAGATTGATTGTCACTACCATATAACTAGAAAAATAGATCATTTTGGCACATTTTTCTTTTCTTCTTTAGCATTCAAAACTTTGTAGCTTTAACTACAAATGACACATCCTCTTTTATGAATCTGGCAAGTGCATAAGTCAACTACTAGCCTCTTTATATTAGGTCTGTTTTAGGTACCTGGCTGTTTAACAAGAGGTTTGATAGGGCAGACAGATCTGCATGTTTCTGTGAATGAGGACTGAAAGGAAAATGTTAAAATATGTGATCATTTCTCATGGATGTTCATCAGAACCTATTTGAGAGTCTGCAACATGTTAATTCTCTCATTGTTCCAAAACACACGCATGCAGAGGAACAAATGCACACACAAGATTGGAGCTAGGCAGCAACCAAGGCCCACACTCTCGAAGTCCTGCACACGTGCCTCGGGCTGGCTGCTTCTCCTGCAAGTTTTCCAGCTTCCTCCTGAGGAGCAGAAAGCCACCATAGCTTCAGCCCAACCTCTTATTTCTGTGGGCTGGGGCAAGGAGAATCACTGTAACTCGGATGGGAATTGCTATAACTCAGATTACCCATTAGCCATTCTCCTTGGAGTATGCATTAGTTCAGAATGCTTTATGGTCTGTGATTATACCTAACAGAGTGGTTAAGTCTGATTGCAAGCTTCTCAATGGCAAAGCCCAGGCTCAAGGCATTACTAATGTGGCATAAGGAGAAAAGCAGAGCTTTGCAATCAGACCAGCCTTTGTTCCAGGCCAGGCTTTGTGACCTCGGGTACTTGCTCCACCTCTCTAACCCTTTATTTCCTCGTCTGTAAAAATGAAGATTATATCCACCTCCCAAGATTAAAAGAGAAAAGCACTTAGCAGGGTCTCTGATATACAGGAAGTACTCCTTAAATGCTGGTTGCCCTCTTTCCTCCTAGATAAACATTAAACTATTGACATTTCTGTAAACATGGGTGCAAGTGTACAGACATACCTCAGAGACAGTGTGGGTTCCATTCCAGACCACTGCAATAAAGCAAATATTGCAGTCAAGCAAGTCACAAGAATTTCTTGGTTTCCCAGTACATATAAAAGTTGTGTTTACAGTACAGTCTAAGTTCACAATAGCGTTATGTCTTTAAAAATGTACATACCTTAATTTAAAAAATACTTTATTGCTAAAAAATGCTAATCATCATCTGAGCCCTCAGCAAGTTGTATTCTTTTTTGCTGGGGGAGGGACTTGTAAAAATACAATATCTGTGAAGCGCAATCAAACAAAGTGCAATCAAACGAGGTATACCTGTACACTGTTCCAGCAAGAGTGCAAAGATGGCTTCCCAAGCCGTAGGTGACTTAGCGACGTCCCACACGCTTTCCTTACTTGCTTTCCTCTTCCCTCACCGTGGTCCTTTTGCTCTTCCCTCCATCATCCTCCTGCAGGTCCTGAACTACCTCCTCTCCAGCCTTGCTGATCCTTTGTCCCTTGTCCTGGGTTCTGTATGTATGTGGAGGAGTCCCCCAGAACTTAGTCCAGCCATGGATGGGGGAGGTGGAGGTGAGAGGTGGGGAGCTGTCTGCAAAGTTTGTCGGAGAGTTTGTGCTTTTACAGTCCTGGGTAGGAGACAGTGGGGTCTGGGTTCTAATTCCAGCCCTACTTTCATGAGCTCTTGTGACTTTGAATAAGTCACTTAGCATCCTTGAATCAGTTTTCTCATTTCTGCAATGGGGATAATAATTCCTTTATTACCTGCCTGCATGCACTGTTGTTGGGGCCCTTTAAGTCATGATGTGAAAGAGCTCTGCACTCCATGAGGGCCACGTAAACTTTGGAATTCAAGAGGCAGGGCCTCCAGATGTGGGCCACCCCAGGCAGGCTGTATGGAGGTGGGAGAATCTCTCTATGGGTGTTGGATATTCTAAGTGGACGTTGCTGCAGTCCCTCCATGCCCCTCTCTCCTGCCCTCTGATGTCGAAGGAGACTTCGAGGAGGAAATCCTGCCAAAGGTTGAGAAACTGCCCCATGTGTGTATGAGAGGAAGATAAATTTCAGGACTGAGATAACCTAACACTGCATGATCGAAGGCACAGGGCAAAGTTCCGAAGAAGCTTCACTTCCCTCTTAGAATTACCTGTATTGTCTGCTCATCTCAGTTAGTGGACAAGAACAAAGAGCTGGCTAACCAGCCAATGAGTCAGAGAGGAGTGGTCATGGCCTTCATCAGACATTGAATTGGGGTGCCCTGGGCCATCCTCACTGCCCTGTGCCTTCTTGCTAACTTGAGTCTCTGAGGTTCACTCTGCACAGCACTAAACTGACTCAAGGAATGAACCTAATTATTTAATTCCATCTGAAAGATGTGTGTTGCTCTCTGCTTGACCTGCCTGCTGAGCCAGGAGGGTAGTACCCAGTGAGAGGAAGGTTCTGACTTCCTAGGTTGTACTCACCCCCTCTTCACTCGCTGGGCTGATGTCCTCCTCCTTATTCGTCTTCCTTCTTCCTCTCCTGGCCTGGCCAGGCCTGGTCAGGCAGAACCTGACCCCTAGCCTCCTGTCCTGTCTGCTTACTGCTTTGAACTCCTCCTTTGTCTGTGACCCCTGCCACCTCCCTGCTCCCAGAGACCTTGCCTCCCTTCCTCAGATGTGAATCACTCGTACACCTTAGGCTAAGCCAGACTGGGTGTCATGCTGGAAAACAACCTGCCCAGGCCAGTACAGCCTGCCTCACCCCTTCCTAAGTATAGCAGTCCGCCCCGCTAATTACTCTTCAGCTAGTCCTAGGTCCTGGGACATTGGGCTGGAGGTTCTACTAGCCCTGGCCTTGACTCAGCCATGTGCAGATTCAGCGGTGTCATCAAGGGATGGTTGGCAGGTGGCAGGGATGGGTTGGAGGGGACTTTAGCTCCTCCGTAAGCTCCACCAGTTTTCCCAGAGGCCCTCCAAGCAAACAAGCACTCCAAATAAAAGCAGTGTGCTTGCTTTGTAAATGCAGCCTTAAGGCAAGCCCCCTGATCCCCCCTTTCAGCCAGGCTGCCCCAAAGTTCCTCCTCTACAGAAATTCTAGAGCTGCCCCCAGATGGACTCAGACCATGTAAGGTAAAGGTGGGCAGTGGAGTCAGAGGCATTCGCTCCCCAAGGAGAGCTAGAAATCCAAAGTTGAGGCTCAGAGCCCTTGAGAGTAACTAGTTACTGAAGACCAAAGCAGGGGATCAGGTATAGAACATCACTGAATCATTTGCCTCCTGCCCTGCTTGATTTTAATAGGTTAGTCCTTTGAATGAGGGCCCTTTTCCTGGACTAAACTGTCACTTGGGACTGGCAGAGAGAAAATAAGTATAATCGTTTTTTATGTCCCACAGCATTTGGGTTAGTCAGGGTTCTCCAAAGGGATATATGTAGAGATATATATAAGAGGAGATTTATTATAGGAGCTGGCTCATGGGATCATGGAGGCTGAGGAGTCCTCCCATCTGCCATCCCCAAGCTGGAGACCCAGGAAAGCCAGGGTGGTGTGATTCAGTCCGAGTCTGAAGGCATGAGAACCAGGAACACTGATGTCCGAGGGCAGGAAAAGATGGATGTTCCAGCTCAAGCAACAGGGCAGAGTTGCCCTTCCTCCACCTTTTTGTTCTATTCGGGCCCTCCACGGGTTGGATGATGCCCACCTGCCTTGGTGAGGGTGATCCTCTCTACTCAGTCTGTGATTCAAATGTGAATCTTTTCTGGAAACACCCTCATGGACATGCCCAAATAATGTTTTACCAGCTATCTGGGCATCCCTTAACCCAGTCAAATTGACACATAAAATGAATCATTACACCACCAAATCAGGCAGTTCACATTGGTACTACCTTACTATCCAATCGACAGAACCCTTTCATATTGCATCCATTGTCCCCCATATGTCTCTTTTTCCTGTCTGATCTAGGATCCATGTTAATTTACTTGTCATGTCCCTTCTGGAATTGTTCCTCAGACTTTCCCTGTTCCTAAAGTCTTTGCAGTTGTACAGGTCTTACATTCTGTAGGATGACTCTCAACCAGGGTCTAGCAGGTATTTCTTCAGAACCAGACTCAGGTCGTGTGTTCTTGGCAGAACTTCTCATCATATCACTTAGAAAGTACACGATGTCAACCTGTCCCACCACTGGAATATCTGGAATGGTAGCCTTGATCACCTGGCTATGTTGGTGTTTGCCAGATCTCCTTACCTTAAGTTCACCGGTTGCCCCTTCGAAATTTATTGGTGTTTGTGGGAAGGTATTCTGAGGTTACACAAATAGCCTGTTCCTCATTAAACCTCACCTACAGCCTTACCACTCATTGATGACTTCTGCCTGAATCAGCCACCTCTAGGAAGATTGCCAAATGGTGATTTTTTATTTCCATCACTCTTACATTTATTCATTGACATTCTACTATAAGGAAGAACTTTCTTTCTACCTCGTATATTTATTCATTGGTATTAGGAAGTTTTCATGGATTCGTTTTGTACTTAATACATTGAAATCTGTTACTATCATCTATTTTGATGTTAAAACTGTCCTCAGTTTGGCTAGTAGGAGTCCCTTTGAGCTGGCTCCTGTGTCCTTTTGACATCCCTGTCATTCACTGAGCATTTTAAAATTTCCTGGCACCGCGAGATAGTCCAGGCTCATCCTGTACTTTCCCTGATCTAGTTAGTCCTCCCTTTTGGTAGAGAATAGTACTTAGAAACTAAGATATGGAAGGTTGATGTGCCCATGCTACTGGGATGTCATTGCTTTAGATCTCTCAGAGGGCAGAGCTAGGAAATATATGTATATACACATACGCATTTACAAATTTTTCTACATTAGGCTATGTATTATAAAATCATGAGTTCATACTAATACCTCCCATTCCAATCCCATACTCAGAGATCTTTCTATTCTTCCCCCTTTGTATCTTTGTACATATCTTCTCTGGAAGTTAGAAACTTGACTCCCTTTGTCTGAGTACTTTTACTTATTTGCTCTAAGTAGCACATCTCCCAACCACAAAGGCCATCCTGCTTCCTCTGTGCCCCCCTCTCTTCCCATCACCTCTTGACTACCAGGCCTGCTCATCTGTGTGTGTCTGCAGCTTCATTATCAGCCTCCAGTCCCTCCAGCTCACTGCTCTGTGTGGCTCCCCAACCATGGCCCATGCCTCTCTCATCATATTGCGTTCTCAGCCACACACTGACCCCTCAGTTCTGGGAAGGGAAGAAGAGAGAAGGCAAAGGAAGATAGAAGAAGATGGGAATGGAAAGAAAGCAAACATAGAAATAGTATAGACATTTTTTAAGCCTTTTGAGACATATTGCCAAATTGCTCTCCCAAAAAGTTGTATCGATTTACATTCTCACCAACTTGTTATAAGGGTGCCATTTTCCTTATACCCATGCCAACACTGAGTTTTATTCACCTGTTTAAATGTCAATCTGATAGCACTTCACTTTTGTCTCTATTACAGCTCATGCTATACTCAACCCTGCATTATACTTCTGTGTCTCATCTCACCCTTTAGATCAGAGTTTCTCATCCTTGGAACTAATGACGTTTTTGGCTGGATAATTCTTTGTTGTGGAAGCTATCCTGTGCATTGTTCCATACGTAGTGGCATCCCTGGCCTCCACCCACTAGATGGCAGGAGCACCCCCCAGTCATGTCTATCACAAATGTCTCCAGATATTGCCAGATGTCCCTGGGGGGAGTGGAGGATTAGCTCTGGCTGAGCACCCACTACTATAGATTATGAGCTTCCTGAGGGCATTTTATATCTTTGTACATGTTTTTGTACATCTCTGTCTTTCTCTTGGATGTAGTGAACAGTGAGGAAATTTTATCTGGACAGGGATGAGAGGAATCAGTGGTTGGGTAGATCTACTATAACAGGACCAATGAAACTTGCCCATTACATGTATGCAAATTCCATTAACATCCAACAGAGGGGAAGGAAAAGGAATGTCAACAAGGTTAGATTTCCATGGATTGCTACTAGGTCATTACTAGTCTTTCTCAGTTAATTTCCAGTCTAATTTCTTTCTTTCTTTCTTTCTTTTTTTTTTTTTGAGGAAGATTAGCCCTGAGCTAACTATTGCCAATCCTCCTCTTTTTGCTGAGGAAGACTGGCCCTGAGCTAATATTCATGCCCATCTTCCTCTACTTTATATGTGGGACACCTATCACAGCATGGCTTTTGCCAGGCGGTGACATGTCCTCACCCAGGATCCGAACTGGTGAACCCCAGGCCACCAAGAAGCAGAATGTGCAAGCTAACCGCTGCGCCACCGGGCCGGCCCCCCAGTCTAATTTCTTACAGTCAGATAATTGAAGTCTGTGGCCTAGTTCAACCAGTGGACTCTATTTTGTTGGTGGGGAAAGCAAAATGCTTTAGGAGAAGGTGTTTCTTAAGTTACATTGTTCAATATGTTAGAAGTAAACCAAGGTGCTTTCTCTTCTGAGATTTCTCTGAACAGGCAAACTGACTAATCATTGCTGTTTTATATGATGTATTTAGAGTTTAATTCTGTCATTTTCATTTGATTATATGGACTCTTCCCCATGAACTCTTATCAAAAATTCCAAGTAGAAATTCACTTACAAATTTTTGTTGACATTTACCACAATCATATTATATTTCTTCTGGAATCAGTAAATGTTTGCAAAAGGCATTTAATGTCATTATGCAGAACAAATCTGCATATTTCATTTCTCATGGGGCGTAGAATTAACTACTGAGAAAAGGCTGTAATGGTCAGTGTGATGAGAAGAGCCCTGGGCCAGAAGGATGGAGCTGGGCAGAGTGCAGCAGCCTCTCCCAGTTTTAGTTTTCATCTCTGCAAAGTGGAGAATGCTACATTGCCCAACTCACCATGGGATAAAGTGGGAAAAGAGATGTGAACTCACTTTGAAAACTGTTCGGTGCTGTATCACTGAATGTATTTTGATGGATTGCTCTAAGATCCGGATAGAGTGGCCTAGAGGAAGCATGGTAATGTAGTTGGAAGCCTAAATGTCAGATTTTCAACCCAGCTGGCTAAATTCTTTCTATATATATTCATCTGGGACTACCTGTTCTCAGTGGTAGTAAAAAACACTAGCTAGTGACGCTGGACAGGGTGGGAGAGGAGAGAAGGACTTGGCTTTAGGTTTCTTATGCTGGTGACCCACCTGGTCTGAGGGAGGCGTTTCCCCCTTTGGTCTCCCCTGCCCAGTAATCTGTTTTGGGACCCTCCCCCCCACCTATTAGGAACAGGCTCACCCCTTGATTTCTGGACTTGTCTGACTCCTCTGGACTTGGAAGTAGCGTTACACTGGCTACTTCATTCACTTTGTCCCAATAACTCAATGACCCAACAAGTTAGAGCTCACCTCCCTTCTACAACAGAGGAACTGGAGATTCAAAGAGGTGAAGTAACTTTCCTCAGGCTCCACTGATGATAACGGTAATGAAATGAACACGATTAATTAATGAAATGAACACGATGTCTCAGAGGCTCTTCTAAGTACTTTATTTAAATCTCCCCACAGCCTAGACAGGTGCTATTCTTATCCCCATTTTATAGATGAGGAAGTCAAGGCACAGAGACGTTATCTGCTACTATTTGAACCCAGAACCTGAAGCCTGTGTTCTTCTGCCACACCCTGTTGTCTCTCCTCTCCTCATCACCCCCTCCTCCACTCCTGCCTCCCTACTCAGTTTCAGGCAGCAGAAGAAGGAAGTGGCAGAGGCATAAGAATAATCACTGTGGCACTGTGCCCATACTCAGGCAGGGGAAATTTTTACTATAGGTGTAGGATGACTTTGTCATTGCTCCTTGTTAAACTGAAGTGTCAGATCATGAACAGTTAAACTCCCAGAATGCCGATTGTATATTCCATTGAATTTTTTAGAAATTTTGAGTTATCTAAGTTTCTTGGGAAGTATTATCTACCATTTACTGAGTACTTCCTATATGCTAAGCATCTTGCTAAGCACTTTATAAACTTTGCTTTTATTTAATCTTTTCAACGATCCTTTATGGTTGGTGTAGTTATTATGCCATTTTTAGAGAGGAAGTAAAAGGCTGGATCAGCACTGTGCCAGGTGAGAGCCATTGCTGAAAGTGATGAGCTTACATCTGACTCAGGTCCAGCTGATGCCAAAGCTTCTGCTCCTTTCCCCTCATGACCCTGCCACTCCTACATGTCACAGCCTGCATGCTTTCCCTGAAAGGGTTTAGTTTACAAGAACTCCACAGGTCTGGCCTTCCCTTCTCTAAACTCCGTTTTAAATACCCATGCTAAAGTGTTCATTTCTTTCTTTGATCAACAAACATCCATTATACAATGGAGGAGTGGAAATGAGAAAAGTGCACACACACACACAAAACAAACAACTCCCACTCAGAAGAATGGGAGACATGTAGCTGCCACAGGTGCATAAAAATGATGCAGCCCCACTGGGCAGGAATTCTTAAGACCTCCCTGCGCTGGCAGTAGAATAAGTTCTGTGGTTGGTCCCTGCTTCTGCTCTTTGGGAGAGGCCTCCTGGGGGCCCTGACTTTGACTCTGTCCCCTGGGAAGTTCTTCCTTGTCCGTCACCCTCTGTGGCCATAACTGAATTGGGTGATGCAAAGTTTGTGCTCCTTGGCAGAGAAGGAACACTCGCCTTTCCAGGTCAAGCTGTGGCTTCCCTGGCAATATAATTCCTTAAAAATTAGTCCATATGTTTCTGGTCTCTTTTCTTCTAGTCAGTTCCACTTTCCAGTTACGACATCTAAATTCTGTCCTGGACCAAGTTCTTAAGGATGCCTTATTTCCCAACTTCTGTGCTTGGCCCACCTCTCTCTTCCTCTCTTTAGTGGTGTCTACCCAGAGCTCCTCTAAAACGTGCATTTGGGTGGGAAGATGCACCGGTGCTCTGATCTTTACTGTCAGCCTGTCTCCCTTTGTTCCACTGCAAATATCTTATTGAGAGGCATTTGGGACAGGCTGTGAGGGGTGACACTATTTTCTGCTCTTTGGGGTTACAGAAGCAGTTAATTTTTCTGATCCTCCAAGGCCCCCAGGTTCCAGATGCTGTTTGTTCTTTTCCACCTTTGCTTACAAATTTACAGTTCTTGCCTGGGCTCGTCTCTTTCTTGTGTTGCCTTGCGAAAAGCTGCAAGGAGCAGCATGCTCACGTTCTGTTCCTTTCCAGCACCTTCACCTAGAGCTACAGGCTTCTTAGGCAAAGAGGCCCCGAAATACAATGATGTGAAGAAAATGGAAGTTTCTTTTTCTCTCTTGTTAACAGTCCTGAGGTGAGTGGTTCAGCTTTGAACCATGAGAGGTTTCATCTTGTCTCTCTGCTGTCCACTGGGGCGGTGCTTCTCAAACTCTCTTTGTGGAAAGACTGGTTTTCTTTATTTCCAATTTGCCAAAGACCAATACTTCTGGTTTATACTCCACTGATTATGCAGTTGTATTTCAAGCAATGTCAAATTGCTGTCAACGTTCCTAAGTGTTCATTTGCAATTTCTATACTTATCTCTTCATTGATGGAAACCGGTCCATGGACAACTTTGAGTCAAGGTTGTCTAGGGCTTTACCCTGGTCTGAATATTCAGTGCTGGATCACAGGCCTGCTTGTGTTCCAACCAGCAGGAAGCTGGAAGAGCACAGAGGAGCACACACTCAATGTTTCGGGGGCTAGCCTGGAAGTCGCACGCTTCATTTATGTTCGTGTTCCAATGGCAAGAACTTAGTCGTGTGGCTCCCCTAGCTTCAAGGAGGCTGGAAAATCGAGTTTGTTACTATGTAATAAAATGAAAACACAGTTTAGCAGTCTCTGCCACAGAGTGGAAAGCTAAATAATGATACAAAAAAATAATTATGAGAGAAGTCGCAGGCCAATATACGATTACGGGCAAATGAGTTGCAAAAATGAGCTAGGCGTTCAGCGTCACACCATGCAGAACAGAAATTCTTAGAAATGGAACCTGGGGTCCTACTGGCCCTCTTATGCAACCCGAGGGGCAGAGGCCTGTTGTGTGGTGAGGCTAACAAGGGGAAGTTTACATGAGAAGAAACTGAGAACTGTTTTCTGGGAGGAAGTCTAGAAACCAAACATCCAGGTTTGGAACTGAGTTAGAATCCACAAGGCTGTGTCCAGAGTGCTGGGGCATGAGCAGATCCAAAGGCCTCTGAACATGATGGTGGTCAGGACCCTGCGGAGCATCAGGGAAGGGGGCTCCAATAATCTATCTCAAGATCATGCAAAGTGCCAGAGATGGGGGGAGCCAGAGGTCCTGGCCAGTGTGAGTGGGGCGAAGCCTCTCCAGCTCCAAACCTCTCTGTCAGTCTGTGACTGCTATTCTATGAGCAGCTAGTGAGACCTGAGGCCACCAGCATTTTAAGCCCCTACATTAAAAACCTGGGGTTTAAACTTGAAACTTTATTCCTTATTGTGGCCTCATCATGAGAGAGAGAGAGAGCGTGAGAGGTGTCTGCATTTGAGATAGTTATTTTGGAATCATCCACATAGAGAAAATAATTTAAGCCATAGTAGCTGTGGTGGAAGAAAGGTTAAAGGGGAAGAAGAGAAGGCTGAGAACCAAGTCTAGGGTACGTACACTTCAAGGCTGTTGGAAGATCAGGAGACAGAAATACCGAGGACAGTGGGCAAAGAACCGGGAAAAGTCGAGTCACAGAGGCATGGGAGGGGAGTTTCAAGAAGGGAATAACCAACGGTTTGTCAACTTCCACAGTGAATCCAAAGAAAAAGAATATTGGAAACAGGATTTGGGAATTATTCAATAAAATTGAACACATTTTTATTTTGTTCTGATTACAATCAAGGTTCTGTGTTTGTGCTTCAAAGAACAGGGAGACAGAAAGATACCAGCTCTGCTCTCAACAGATTTGGAAGGGAGATTAAGACAAATAAATATTTAATAAAGTGTGCTAAATGCCACAGGAGAGGTACCAAGTATTTCTCAACCAAATTTCTTGAAAGAATAACCTATACTTTTTTTCTACTTCTGTATCCCCTAAGTATTATTCAACACAGTGTGATCAGGTTTCTATCTCCTCTCCTTCCAACCAGCTGACTGAAACTAACCAATGCATGAACCAGACATTTGTGTGCATCTACTACATGATGCTGTGTTGGGCAGCAGGTGCACGAACCTAAGTAAGAACCTGTTCTAGCCCTTATGAAGCCAACAGTCTGGTGGCAAAGGCTGACACTGAGGCAGAGAATGCTTCTACAGTACAATATCAGGCGATTTTTCCCCCAGTGGCTAAAAGAGAGTCTGAATCTAGTAAATACAAAGTCATTTTAGGAGAATCAATGTATACATGTATGAAAGTGCCAGTTGTATGGGTTTGTATAGTTCCAGAGTCAAGGACTGCCTCTCATCCCCCCCAGCCATGTTCGTATTCTCAGTGGAAGGAGTATGTGGAAGAATAGAGGTGAAGAGCGCTAGAATAAGAGGAGGCTACTGATGGAACAGGGACGAGCTTATTCCTGAGCTCCCCTCTCAGTGCCTTGAGGCCCCAGAGTTCTTCGTCTACTCATGGACTTTGTCTTTATTATGTTCCCAGGGTCCAAAGATCCTCTGTCATTATAGCATCTTCACCAAGGCTGCAGGCTACTGAACTTGTGGGAGAGCAGCACTTATCCAGCAGCCGCCATGGCTGGCCCCCGCCACTGGAAGTGTCACTGGGGAGGATGGGTCAGTGGTGCCCACCACAATGCAGCCCTTGTAGCTGTGTCTGCGTTGCCTCGCATCAGGATGAGTGCCCCCGGGCTCAGGTTGTCACCCCCCCCCCCCAACTTGTCTTCCTAACACGCATCATAAAGAAAAGTCTACTGCTTCATTCAAATCTGGTTTATTTTTAGGCCAAGATTATTTTTATTCCATGTCATTTATTTCCAAGGTTTACAAGACCAGAAGCACAGATAGAATTGGAACTGATCTTGGATTACAAGAAGGACATCTATGAGGTGGACTCCAGTATGCAGGGATCTGTTGGAATACAATATAGTTGTCTTTATTTTGTGTAACCCTTATAAGCGAGGGTAAATCACTCATTTACTGAATCACTTACTATATGTAGAGAAATTTACTAAGGTTCTGGTATGCATAAGGGGACATTGAGGGCATCAGAAGAATGATGACACTGGTCCATGCCCTTTGGGATATGATTTATTCCTCTTTCCTTCTCTGAGAGTTGTTATATTTATAACTAGGAAATGTTGTATGTACTAGATCTTGCTAAAAGATTCAAGAAAAACCATAATATAGTAAAACCTTGCAAATTTTGTTTGTATTATAATATGCTTTAAATGACTTCTGTATTATTCAGAGTTTTACAGGAAACAGATGATCCAGTTAAACTGGTAACTGGGGGAGGGCAGAGTTCATGGAAACCAGCGAGAGATGGCGCAGTGCCCCAGAGTAGCAGTTAACATCCCTCAACCTGACAGCCAAGGAAAGGGAGAAGGGGAGTTTCCAGTATGGAGAGGCTGCCTGATGGGAGCTACCCCAGCCAACCCACAGCAACCTGGCAGGGAAGGAGCGGGGGAAACCAGTATCTCAGCCTCAAACTCCTTCCTCCTCCCCATCTCTTGCTGTCCCTCTCGTTGGCAGGAGCTGGAGGGCAAGGGAGCCTGTTGATGTGGTCCCTCAGGGTAAAGAGAAGGTTGGAGAGGGGAGCTGGAGGGGCCAATGGATGAGATCAGGCACAGCATTCAGATGCCTTTTCTATGCATTTCTATGGGCTAGCAGCAGATGTGCTATTTTACCACCAGATGGGCACGGGGAGGGAGAGGGAGGCAGGAGGGCGAGGCCATGAGCTTCCTGCCTCAGTGATGAATGCTACTTCCTGACTAAAGCTGGCAGTCCTGGAGGAGACTCTGGTTGGTTTAGCAGTAGCAGTTCTCTCTTTTAGAAGCTCTGAAGCCTTGATTAAGCAACTGTTTCCCACTACAGCCACATGCTTTGAAAATACGATTTTCCTTTCCCTAGAGAGTTTCAGGATGCAGTCAGGCACTAACCTGGGCTGGTGTGGTCTCCAGACGCATGGCAGGGTCACTGCCCATCACTGTTGACTTGTCACTGGTAACAGGGGGGATTATTTTGAACAAACCACATAGAGCAAGAGACTCTTGAATATCGTTATCAGAACAGGAGGCAGGAGATGGGTCACAAATGGAGTGAGAGCAAGGGAATGCAGTACCACAGTGAGGTTAGGACCGACAGTTTGCACGAAAAGTTTTCTGTTGCGAATTTTACAACATAAATCGAATTTTCTTCTCATAGGAAGTCGTTTGCTGTAAGCAGGAACTTCAGAATTTCTCAACATGTATTTTCAGAGTGAGAAAATTCTTTGTACAAGAAGACTATCTCTTTCAGCTATGAATGCCCACACTTTAAATTTTGGCATTCTCTCCTCCTTCAAAAAGTAAAGCTACTGACATGTGACTATACAATGCTCTAAGGATTATTTGCTATGTAATAGAACATATGGAGTTATATTATGTATAAATATTATCAATTTTAAGCATTTTGATTAGTGTCTTTCCTTTTAAGAGGGTCAAAGGACAAAATGTGTTTGTTCTCTTTCTACTCTAATGAATTAGATGAGATTAAAATTGTATAATAGATAAAACAAACACCATTAAAGATTTACATTACATTTGGATAAGCTAAGTCGGGGAATTTGCTGATCCTGTAAATTCTGTCTCACCTCTTTTATTTGGTTTAGTTCTGTATGTTTCCAAATTTGCTTTCCTGTTTAATCAAGAGGTTTAAGACAGTCTGCAGTCATCAGTGACATTTGGGGAACAATGCTTTTGATTATAGTTCTTTACTAAACAAGGCATAGAGTAGAGGCCGTGTGTGTATACCATGGCATCTTGGAAGTCTACCCACTCGATGGAGAGAGAGAGAAAGCAGTAGTTGGACCAACTGACATACAACAGGCCGGTCCTCCCTACATAAACATGCACTGGCACAGTGACCTATTTGTTCTGCTCGGCTCAGGCTGCAGCTCTCCCCTGCGTGTCACTCCCTCTGAGCAGAAGATGACTTGAGGCACGGAAGTTTCTCATTTCCCAAGTGAACCCAGGGTGTGCCTGCCCCTCCTCTGTGTGGCTGTGCTCTTGGGACCTTTACTAACAGTAGAGGTGCTGAGGTGTATTGTGGTGACCTGGCTGCCATGTGGAGAACAGAGGATCTAAATCCCAACAATTTTATGTGCCTGAGTTTACCATTCATTGTTAAGCAACAGAACAATGAAACTTTAGCAAAGTTGAATTTAGCTTTCTTAGGAGAAATGATCTACTGTTTTAAGCTAGGGGAGCAGATTTGTAACAGCCCTGCAGTTAACAGGTACTCCTAAATATTAGCTTTCCCCAAGAGTATCAGGGGCCTCCAGTACTCTATTCTAGACAATGTCTGTTTAAACTGAATCTCGAACAACTTGCTACTCCTCTGTGTGTATTACCATAGCAAAGAGTAAAGTAACTGCTCATGAAGCATGTGGACTTTATTTTGAAATTATTGCATTATAGTAGAGTTGATAACACCCTCTCCCCACTCTCGTTTAAAAAATTTTTTTAAATATTTATTTATACAACAGTTTTATGTTTACAGAGAAATTGAGCAGATAGTGTAGAGTTCCCATCTTATATCCCTCTCCTGCGTGCGATTTCCCTTATTATTAACATTCACATTAATATCATACATTTGTTATAATTAATGAGCTGATGTAGATACATGATTATTAACTGAAGTCCATACTTTGTTCAGATTTCTTTAGTTTTTACCTAATGTCCTTGTTCTTTTCCAGGATCCACATTATATTTAGTTGTTACGTCTCCTTAGGTTTCTCTTAGCTGCGACAGTTTCTCAGGTTTTCCTTGTTTTTGATGACCCTGAAGGTTTTTGAGACATCCTGATCAGGAATTTTGTAGACTGTCTCCCAGTTGGGATTTGTCTGAGGTTTTTCTTGTGATCAGACTGGGGTTATGGGTTTTTGGGAGGAGCATCACAGAGTAAAGTGCCGTTCTTACCATATATCGAGATTACGGACTAGCAACATGACTTAACGCTGTTGATATTGACCTTGATCACCTGGCTGAAGTTGCATTAGTCAAGTTTCTCCACTGAAAAGTGACCCCCCCAGGTCCCCACACTGTCCTCTTTGAGAGGAAGTCATGCACAGCCCGCAGTAAGGAGTGGGGAGTTATGTTATCCTCCTTTAGGGTGGAATATCTGCATACTTTATTTGGAATTCTTCTGCATGGCAGATTTGTCTCTTCTTTCTCATTTATTATTTTATTCCATCATTTATTTGTATCAGTATGGACTCACGGATGTTTATTTTATACTTTGAGTTATGAGCCAATACTACTTCATTTACTGTCACTCAGACTGTTCCAGCGTTGGCCTTTGGGTTGCCCTCTCTTTTGAAGTTATGTTCAAAGAGGAATCCTGGTTTCTCATGTCCATACTGATAGGGGACAGGTCCCTGTTGTGGGACTGCCCTTTAGACCACCCTGTCTTGTCTGCTGTGGTGAAGCTGCTGTTCAAGGGTGGCAAACCCTACTCCTCGCACCTCTCAGCCAGCAGGGCTTGGAGCCAAGTCTATAGAGGGAAATGAAAGAGTCATGAGACCCAAATTAGAGAGTATGCAGAAGAAGAAGAAAGTAATAATGCTCAGTTTGGGTAAATGGCTAGAGTTCATGCGGGCATGTATGTGTGCACAAGGATACTTCATTTAACAAGTATTTACTGAGTTCCTACTATGTGCAGGGCATTTTTCCAGGCCCTGGGGATGTGTCATAAGAACACAAAGTCCCTGACTCCTAAGTGCATGGGGAGACAGACCATAGCCCCAAGACGTTAGAGTCAGGTAGTGAGAAACTCTGTAAAGAAAAATAGAGCAGAGTTACAGGGTGAAAGTGCAGGAGGGTAAGGTGAGGTGTTCTTTTAGAGAGTGACAGGGAAGGGATCTCTGGTGAAGTGACATTTGAGCCAGAATGAGGTGGAGAAAGGAGTCTGTGAGTATGTGGGGGAAGAGGTTCGGGGCAGAAGGAACAGCAAGTCCAGACGCCTTGAAACCAAGAGCTGAAATGAACCTCAGGGATCATATATGGATCTGAACCTCCCATGCTATCCCAGTTTTGCCATTAAAATGAATTATTAAAAAGAATTTAGTGAGCAAAGGTAATTGCTTATGCAGAAGTGGTCTCTTTTCCGGCTGTTAGCTACCTGTTAGCCTAACCTTCAAGTCCCATTTGGCTGGGGTTTCCAGACAGGAGAGGCCTCTTCTGCATTTGTGGACCAGAGGAAAGAAAATATGCCCAGCACCGAGTGACCTTGATTTTGATGCACTCTGATTCTTCCTGGGAGGAGGAGGGGAGTGCTGTTGAAAGCCAGCTGAAAGGCCAGCAGCAACTTGTCTTGTAAGATGCAGCTAGAAATACAAGCTGCTTGAGTGGTTTTCAGATGTCTTAATTTTCATAATTGTTTCCACATTATGGACTGGCTGGACGTTTTTTCAGAGAATCCAGTTGGGAGAGTCTAAATGAAAGCTTTGCTCATGAAGTTTTCATTTGGATTCCACATATAGACTTTCTAAACCATCACTTTATGAAGTCTTAAATTACTGAAGTTTGAAGTTGCGGTAATAGCTCCAAAGTTTAACATCTTTTGTTTCTGGGTCAGAACTATTCAAATCCTTTAAACCTTTAGTATAAAAAAAAGAGAGAAAAGAAAAGAAAAAAAACAGCTTGGGATTTGGCAGAATTAAAGTTTAGCAACATTTAACTAGTCTTGAAATTGACCGTATTGTGTGGCCTCACTTAGCGTAACATTTGAAAACATATTTTCAGAAAATTGTCTTTTCTACACTTTTCAGGGCTAGTAAAACAAAAAACAAAAACCCAAAGGCTATTTAGAATGCCCCATTTTTTTAACAGTGCAAAACAGTCCTTGAAGGTGATTTGATCAGATCGTTCTATTTTGGTAATTCTATGTTATTGTCAGTATCACTGTAGTTCTTAGTTGTCTGGTGTTTTAGGTGGTGGGGAGAAGGTATAGTGTTGTAGATTAGCATGGGAGCACAGCTGCCAGAGTAGAATCCAGGGTCTTCCCCTTTCTAGTTGTGTGACCATCAGGAAGGGTGCTTCTGTTTCCTCATCTGCAGAATGGATGGAATAATAGTATCTATATCATTCTTGGGAGGATTACAGAAGATGACCCATGTGAAATGCTTAGTCCAGCACCTGGCACCAAGTGATCACTCAAATATTAGCAATTAAAAATAGTAATAATGAAGTGGAGATATTAAGTAACTCACCCAAGAACACAGAGTTAATAAGTGAAGGAGTTCTCTAATTGTCCTAGTTAGGAGGTGATGTGTAAGTCAGCAAAGGCATTTAACTAAACCTTTTCATTTTAGTGGGGGAAGAGAGAGTGTAGGATGTAGATTCATTCATTTATTCTACCAGTGCTGATACTATAGACATGACCTCAAAAGGCAAGGTCCCTCCTCTGCTCGAACAGAACAGTGTAGTGGAGGGGGTTGGACATTAAAGGCATAAACACAAAGAGAATATGTGATGAATGACAAGTGCTCTGATGAAGATAAAACAGGGCTCTCTCATAGTGAGCGCTGTGGAGTTTCTTTGGATTGCTCAGAGAAGATTTCTCAGTGGAGGGGATGTTTAAGCCAGGATCACAGAATCATATTTGAAGGCTTGAGAGAGGTCAAGATGATAAATCCATCGTTTCTTATAAGCTGACTAAAGTTTTTGGTAATTTCTAGCTAAGGAAATATGGTGATCTGTAGTTAATATGTATTAGAGCCTGTCAACAAGCTTAGCAACATATGGCAGAGGAGGAAAAATCAAAAGTACTCATTCATAGAACATCCACTTATTCACTTTTGGAACTCTGAGGTGATTACGTTAGGAAACATCTATAGGAGAGCTGGAGAGAGTGACATCCTGCTGTGCTTAGTTGTCAGCATATAGGGTTATATAGTTACATGAAGTTTTAAATAGGAAACCATTTTATTTTCATTATCACTGAAAAACTCTAAAATGTGCTGTGCTGGTAAGAGTAGTAATAATGAACATAAGCAAATCCTTGAGGCTTTTCCTTTGAACATTAATTTTGATTTTTCAGAGCTGTAGTTGTCAAAGGAAGGTAAAATACATTAAGTAGAATGTGTGCTCCTAAGAAAGAATTTGTAAAGCAATATTTAAAAGCCTATTTGTTTATTACAGAAATGTAGAACATAGGAAAAACTGGAAACAATTTTTTAAAAATTCTGCTATTCTTAATTAACTATTTACTATTTTGAGATTGTTTTCCTTATCTTTTTCTATGTCTTTTAAAAATAGCCAACACACACAAATATATACATGTGTGTATATATATATACACACAAATACACATATGTATGAATACATACGTATGTAGTTATTGTCAATGAAAATAATGGCTCGTGGTTTTTCTCATGTTAACACAGCTTCACGATAAACATGAGTTTCAGTGGTTCTATAATATTCCGTCCTGTGGGATCTTTTTCATCAATTCCCTATATGAACTTTTTTTCTCTCATTGCCTGCTTCTCCCCAAAGTAGAATTCTGGCCTGGGAGGTAAGGAGCTACTTGGTGGAAGTTCTGGTTAGTCATGGGTTTTCTGTGGTTTCTCAACTTTGTAAGATAACAGTACTTCTCAGTCTCAGGACAGTTTTTGTTAAAACATGTCTAAGAATGTGCCATTTTGACTTTGATGGGAGAATGTTGAATTTGAAAATTTTAAAGTGAAAATCATTGAGGTTTTAGAGCATCCTGTAATTATAAACTCAACCAAATTTATGAACCAAAATTAAAATTTTAAGACCTCTTCAAAAGGATATTAGCATAATTTTAACCAGTTTTTGGTAGTATCTTAATTCCAACATCTTTCCGACATATTAATCTTGATATTACTGATGAATTAATCAAGGATAATGTAACTTTTAAATTAGAAACGTGTTTCTCTTAGCTCTCTAGGGCATGTAACAAAATAAAATACATAAATTATTTTTTATTAGTGAAAGGACACATAAAATTGCATCATTAAAATTTCTTATGTGGTTCTTAGATTGTCTTGAATTTCTGTATACTTTCAACACTGTTGAAAGCTGAATTTCCTCCTTGGATATTTAAATTGGATTTCACTAGATTAGTATCTTCTATTCAACTCTCATCTGCTACTGGTGGGATTAGAAATAGAATCTGTCTCAAGGGCAGTTTGATATATGTATCAGCAGCCTTTAAATAAATTTATATCCTTTACTTCATCAATTTGAAACCTTTGGGTTAATTCTAAGGAAATAATTGACCAAATATGTAAAGATTAATCCACAAGAATGTAGCCTTGCTTATAAAAGTGAAATATTGGAAACAACCTAAATGTCCAACATTTAGGGATTGGTTGAGTGAAATGTGCTATATTCACATACTGGAATATTATAAAGCTGTTAAAATCATCATATGTATCTGTATTTTTAATTTGGGAAAATTATGGTATAGTGTAGATATTTTGGCCTGTTTTATGGGGTTATCTGATATTGGCAGTTAAATATTGGTGAATATCTGCCAAAGGGAGCAATTTTTGTTTTGTCATTGTTAAAACTGCGTCCCCCTCCTTTGTAGTTGAAAGGCACTAGAACCATTTGTCTCTTGAGACCACTCCCAGTTTAAGCATATAAAATGACCTTTTACCTTCCATTTGCCATGATAGAGAAGGAAGTATCTAATTCATTTACAAGGATCATTACCCTATTAGAATATAATTAAAAAGAAGACTGTCTGAGATACACTTCTGTTTTGTACTGCTTCAAACTGATATCTGATCTACTTATCCTGATTCTGGATATGGTATTCTGGATATTGCAGAATTTGTAAGAACCGTAATAGCTGGGGATTTCTATTAAGCTTTTGCTGTTAGAGCCGCTTTGTTCTCACCAGTGGACGGCTCTGTGCCTGGGCCTACTGGATCTCTGGTTCTCCAGCAAGTAAATTGCAGCCTCATTCCTTGTGAGGGAGCCCACAGTCATTCTCCCCAGAAGATAGATTTCCTGGCCTTCAATCCCAGTCTTCTTTGATTGGACGCTTCATGGCTGTGGCCAGACCACTGCAAGGCAGAACACCTGGTCTTTCCACCAAGCATAGATGGATGGGCATCCTTAGAGCTTCATCCCAGCTCCTCCTTGCCTGGAATCCCTCACTTTTGGGGTCCAAAAGATCTTGACCTGAGATTAGTACCTTCTCTGTCTGCCTGATACCCTGGTTTGGAGATTACTTTCAGACATGTGTCCTGAAGACTTGCCCTCACTTGGCAGGCATGTCCTCACATCCGCATGGGGTTGGACATCTTCCCAAATTCCACATCTCAGTTTTGCCCATGGAAGCCTGCTCTTCCACCACTTGCTGTGTTCAAGAGAGCCCAGGGAAGGAAACTGACTTGAAGTGATTGAGTTGGAAAATTCAGTAAACAAATTCACATTTGTACGGTGTGGATTAGGAGAATATGAGGAAGAAATGAACAAGAAGGTCAGGAAGGGGTATTGAGACCAAAGTCCCCAGCCCTGCACCGCAGGCTTAACAAGTGAGTGCTGTCATTGTAGCTGGAAACCAAAAGATGGCAAAAGGAGGATCAGGAGTAGAATCGGAAGTGGTGGAAAACTAATCTCTTGGGGAAGCCATTTGGTCGTGTGAAGAGTAATTCAATCCCAATTATCTTGGCAAGAAGGTGCCAGACATTACCAACCTGCCCTTGATTAATGAACTGAACCCACACATAAGAACTGAGCTGGAAATCACCAGGAGGAAGCATTAATTGTGCTGCGTTTAACCGTTACCAAGGCAGAGTGCATTTTTCAGGCCTCAGAATATTTGACCTACTGCTGCCTCAATGATCATTCATTCATTCATTCATTCAGCCAGCCAGTCAGCCAGCCATTCAGCAAATATCTGTCATGTGGCAGCCAGGGCAGATGGGTCCTGGGATTATAATGGTAAACAAAACAGACACAGACCCTCCCTCACTGAGCTTATGGCCTAGCCTGGGAAATGGACAACACTGATGAGAGATGAATGCTGTGATAGGAGGTCAGGGGCTGGGGTCCTGGAGCAAGGGACATTCACACTGAGATCTGAAGGATTAGCAGGAGTTGACTAGAACAAGAGGCTTAGCAGTGGCAATTGGTGGGCTAGTGATTGATTTTGCAAAGAGTGATATTTGTTTCTTCTTTAAATTTCTTTCTAGGATGTTCGGTTCTTCTCCACAATGAATGAGTGTCACTATGATAAGCAGATGGACTTTTTTTATAATAGGAGCAACAGTGACACTGTCGATGAGTGGACAGGAACGAAGCTTGTGATTGTTTTGTGTGTTGGAACGTTTTTCTGCCTGTTTATTTTTTTTTCTAATTCTCTGGTCATCGCAGCAGTGATCAAAAACAGAAAGTTTCATTTCCCCTTCTACTACCTGTTGGCTAACCTAGCTGCTGCAGATTTCTTTGCTGGAATTGCCTATGTATTCCTGATGTTTAACACTGGCCCAGTTTCGAAAACTTTGACAGTCAACCGCTGGTTTCTCCGCCAGGGGCTTCTGGATACTAGCTTGACCGCCTCCCTGACCAATTTGCTGGTTATTGCTGTGGAGAGGCACATGTCAATCATGAGGATGCGGGTCCACAGCAACCTGACCAAAAAGAGGGTGACGCTGCTCATTTTGTTCGTCTGGGCCATTGCCATCTTTATGGGGGCGGTCCCCACACTGGGCTGGAATTGCCTCTGTGACGTCTCTGCCTGCTCTTCCCTGGCCCCCATTTACAGCAGGAGTTACCTCATTTTCTGGGCTGTGTCCAACCTCGTGGCCTTCTTCATCATGGTTGTGGTATATCTGCGGATCTACATGTATGTCAAGAGGAAAACCAATGTCTTATCTCCACATACAAGTGGGTCCATCAGCCGCCGGAAGACACCCATGAAGCTAATGAAGACGGTGATGACTGTCTTAGGTAAGAGGAACCAAGTGAGCCATTATTCCCATCCCTTCAGCAAATATTTATTGAGTACCTACTATATACAAGGCACTTACTAGGTAGTAGGAATGCAGCAGTGAACAAGATCAGATGCAAAGCCCCACCTACCTGGAACGTATACTCTAATAGGGGAAGACAAGCTAAGTGTTCTCATGGGGATAAACAAAATAATTTTATAATAAATGTTATTATAAAGTTTATAAAATAAGATATTGATAAGTCCTCAGGGAAAAATGAAGCAGGGGAGCGAGATAAGGAGAGCAGGTATAGTTTGTAATTTTAAAAAGTGTTGTGAGAGACAGCTTCATCTAGAAGATGACTTTTGAGCAGAGACGTGAAGGTGGTAGGGAGTGGGCCATGTGGGTGTCTGGGGAAGGGGGTTCCAGGCAGAAGATGCAATAAGCATAGGAGCGCTGAGCAGCGAGGAGGCCGGGTGGCTGGAGTGGAGTGAGCAAGGGGAGAGGAGGAGGAGATAAGGTCAGAAGGCTGATGGCATGGGGGTGGGGCAACTCAGATTATATGGGGCTACACAGTTATCATAAGGAATTATTTGGCTTTTCTGAGTGAGATGAGAAGCCATTGGAAGGTTTTGAACAAGGGAATGACATGATCTGACCTACATTTTAAGGGCATCTTCCTGGCTGCTGTTTTGAGAAAATACTGTGATAGGGCAAGGGCGAAGTAAAAGAATTGCCTAAGAGGGCATTTCAGTACTTGGTGGGGATGACAGTGACAGGGACCACAGGGCAGTTTGGAAGTGAGGAGGTGTGGTCAGATTCTGGAGGTTTTTTAAATGGAAGGTTGATGAGATTTGCTGACTGGTGAGATACGAAGGGAGGTGAGAGGACGAGGGAAGATGGGGAGTGCCAATCACCGAGATGGGCAAGACTGAACCGGAGGAGGTTCGCGGTGAAGGTCGGGAGTTTGGTTTAGGACAAGCGAAGTTTAGGATCCTATGAGACATCCAAGTGAGTTATTGAATCAGGAGTTCAGGATTTAGGTCCAGGCTGGAGATCTGTATTTGAGAGTCATTAGGGGAAGAAACGGTGTTTTAAACCACAAGACTGGGTGAGCTCACCATGGAGCTGGATGTGGATGGAGGACAGAAGACCAAGGAACGAGCCTCAAGGTACTCCAGTAAGGAGGGTGGGAAGGCAAGGGGCAACCAGCACAGGAGCTCCAGAAGGGGTAGCCAGAAACCCAGGAGAATATGGTGGCCTAGAAGCCACCAGAAGGAAGGAACTATCAGCAGTGTTAATACTCTTGAGAGGTGGAGTAAGACGAAGTCTTACTGGGTTTGACAAAGTGGTAGTTTTTTGGTGACCTTGAGAAGATCAGATTTGGTGTAGCCAAGAGCCTGGTCAAAATAAAATGAAGAAAGAATGGGAGAAGCTTTAGGACAGTGAGTTCGGACAGCTCTGAGGAGTTTTGCTCTGTACTATGAGCCCCATACCAAGAAGACACATTTCGTGTGAAGAATTTTCCCTTTGTTTTGTTCTCCCTATGGTAGGTGGCCTGTTCCAGTCCTGGGTTACAGGTAGAATTGGTGATGTGTGGGCAAACAAGAACTTTTTTGGTTTCACAGGCTTTGTCTTCTCTGTCAGAGAGGCCCTTTCTCACCATGTGTGGTGGCTGCAGCAATGAGGACTGTTATTGAGGGATATCCAGAAATATATTCCCATCAAGGCCCAATGCGAAGGGATTTTAAAATGAATTCTTGGGAAATAATTCCTATTAGAGGATGCAGGGTGTATGGGGTGTGGACTGGGAACCATCACAATGTCTCTAGGTGCTGAAACTGCTGGTCAGATTTGGAGGTCAGCAGAGGCATAGCATGATTGTTAAAATAATTTCAAACTGAGGATTTATTTTAGTTAACAAATAATTATGTAGTGTTTAATATGCGTCAAGCATTGTCCTCAGTGTTTTACACATATTGACTTACTTAATCCTCATGGCAACCCTGTGAGGTAGGTGCTACTATTGTCTTCATTTACCGATGAAGAAACTGAGCAGAGAGTTCAAGTAGTATGCCCAAGGTCACTCAGCTGTTATTGGGGAAACCAACACTGACCAGGGGCCTTTGGAGTCCACGTGTTTCACACCACACTCTGCAGCTAGTATTGGTTTATTTGGACTTGTTGCTGGTCTCCTCTTTGTCTTTTCTGCTTTGCCACCTTGTTCTTCTTTTACTGTCTTGACAAGAACAGAGACAAGAGTAAGAAAGGGAGGAGTCACATTAATCAATTTTTCTGCCCTTGAGCTAGAAGGATATTGATGTTTTTGGTAAAGAGTAAAGTTTGGTATTTATTGGTAGTGTCAATGAACTCTGCTACTTTCCCTGGTTAACTTGCAAACATAATCGTTTGTTTGGCTATGTGTCTTGAGAAATTACCTACCTGATTAAAGGGAAAACTTTCTTTTTTTAGCATATTATACACCATACACAGCATGAGATAAAAAAAGGCTTCTGTAATCCCAGGTACAGAGAATAGAATTCTGAGAGACAGTTGTGGTCACTAGCTTCAGTTTCGTGTGTAATGTTGTCTGGAACATATGGAAGGGTTTAAAATAAAGGAGCTGTGTGGTTTTGGCAGGTGTGGTATTGGATAAGGAAAAACCAGAATAAACAGTGGAATTGCCCAGTAGGATAAGAGAAGTGGTGGCATTGAGATGGAACAACATTGGGGAATTGGTTAGTGGCAGGAAGACAGTTTGGCATCAAGCACCTGGGGAAGTTCCTAAGTGGTGAGACAGAGGGATCTGGTGGAAGACAGGAAGCTTGAGGACAGGGGAAATGAAACTGAAGAGCAAGATGGTATGAGGGTTTTTGACTTCCAGCTCCTGATTTCTTTGGATAAGAGAAGATTTGGGTTTTAGCCCTAACTTTTTCATTTTCTACAAGGGTGATCTGAAGCACATTAACTCAACTTTTCTTGGTTTAATTTCCTCATCTGAGGTGGAATAGACAATCTTTAAGTTCTTTCTAAGTTATAAAATTCAGTGATCCTCTTATAACAATAAGTAACCAAAGCCACACAGAGTTCATGGATTGACTGTGTATCGAAGCACGGAGTCTCCTCCGTGAGAACGTCTGCCACAGTATCTCTAGGGAGGAAGCCCCTCAGTTGCTCTTATCTGATGCATGTGACAATTCAGTTCCCTAAAACAAGTCTCTACCATATGACACTGTATTAGAAAAATCAACAGTGCTGGCATCTACCATTATTGTAGTCACTGGTTCTGAATATGTGTAAATTAATAGCTTAATGCTTATTTCTATAGTGATTACCTGATTTAAATATCTTCATGATAAAGTGCTAAATATTTATATTTACTCATTGATACATATGTTGTAGGAAAGGTTAACAAGATTAAGGTTTCTTATAAACATGCCTTTTTTTAAATATTAGAGAGTCAATCAGTATATGTTAGCTGTTTGTTAAATAGCATCTAAGAGGCAAAGAGTTGCATGAATTCACTGAGCTTAATCTCATTTCAGAGAAGAAAGAAGGATGGACAGGAGCTGGAGAGTTTGGGGAAGGCTTCTTAGAGGGCTTGGGATGTGATCTGGAAGGATGAGTGGCGTTTGTACTGGCAGGAAGGAAAGACATTCTAAGTAGGAGAAACAGCATAGTCAAAAGTGTGACGGTTGAATATCTAAAGCTTGTGCAGTACCACAAGATAGGCCCTGGGAAGCACAGGTACATGTTGTGGTACAACGAGAAAGAGCTCAACTGTGAGCCAAAAAAGTTTAGTTGGCCATCCTCTTTGGAAGGAGTGAGATAGACGAGATGACCTTTGGGTTTCTTTCCAGATCTGGGATTTTGGTTGAACACAAAAGCTTACAGAGCTGGATGGGGAGATTCTTTCCTTGTTGAGGGGTGCTGGTAGTGATGATGATGGTGTGAATTTTAAATCTGTGCATGATTGGAAAGGCATGTAGGCATTGTGTTCCCATTTCAGCAGCCCTGAGGCAGAATGCTTGCTCACCTCTGGGTTCTGATGTGTGATGGACCCTTTATGTGAAAGAAATTGCTTATTGAATGTTCTCATCGAAAAGACATTGGAGACATATGATCCTACTTTCCACAGGGCACCAAGGCCCTGCCTAGAGAGAATCCTGTATTTTGAAATCCTACTTGTCAACAAGCCTTATCAGCTGCTGCAACCAAACACACAAGAAACCCACGTGGAAACTTCTCATTTATTGTCAAACAACACACAAGGTGAACTCTACATACATGGATGTTTTGTTTCCCAGGAAATGGTCTCGACTTCTTTTATTTTGCGATGTCTTGAGATGCAGAAGAAAAGAAAGGTTGAAGGGATTTGTGAACCATACTTTAGAAATCTTCCATGACCCTTCTTGTCTCTTCGGGTGGTGTTTTTCAAACTGTAGGTTGTGACCCACTAGCAAGTAATGAAATCAATTAGGAGGTTGTAAGTGACACTTTTTAAATAACATACAATAGATAAGAAGAGAAAGTATCGGGGGCCAGCCCGGTGGCCAAGTGGTTGGGTTCATGGGCTCTGCTTCTGCGGCCCAGGGTTTTGCCGGTTGGAGTCCTGGGTGCGGATGTGGTGCCGCTTGTCGAGCCATGCTGAGGCGGCGTCCCTTGTGCCACGGCTGGAGGGACCCACAGCTAAAGGTGCACAGCTATGTACGGCAGCGGGGCTGGGGGGTGCTTTGGGGAGAAAAAGGAAAAATAAAATCTTTAAAAAAAAAAGAAGAGAAAGTAGAGTGCATTGCATGTAATCAGTATAAGTATTGTTTCAAAATCTGTGTGTGTGTGTGTACTGGATTGTAATATAAAATGTATTTTTAATATGGGTTATCATCAAGAATGTTTGAAGAGCCATGGTCTTAGCATCAAGGTTTCTTGTTTGGCCGATCACATCTGAACTCTTTTAAAATAAGGGAAGTATTGTAGTTAAGGGACTTTGAAAAGGTTTGTAGTAACTGAAACGAAGAGCTAGATGTTTTCCTTCTCATTTCTCTCTCCCACCCCTCCACTTAGATCAGTGCTAAATCCTCCTTGCCTTTTCTCAGGGGAGGGAGGAAGGAGGAAAGGATGGTAAGAGAAGAAAAACAATACCCAGAGTTCTCACGCTAGGAAATGGGTGAAAATTAAGTACCATAATGAGCCTTGCTAGAGTACTACTAATAATCTACATGGCATTTCTGCAGCCTTACCTTTTTTTCAGTGTTTTAAGACATAGTTCTCATTTGGTCTCATGGAAGTCCTGCAAGGGAAGTGAGGAAGATATTAGTATCCTCTTTTCCTGCCACCCGCCTCGATGCACCCTGTACTCAGCTGTAATTAATTATTTAGTTCCTCCTTTTCATCGCTAAACCTTTGCACGTGTAGGAATACCTTTCCTCTTCTTCTGCCTGGAAAACTCCCATTCATTTTGTAAGACTCAAGGGCCTATCTTCTCTGAGTCTTTCCTTACCCTATCTGGGTAAATCTGATTACTAGCCCCTTTGGGCCACCTCTTTGTTTTGTCCATACATTAATCAATGCATTTAACTGTTTACATGCCTTTATTTTGAACTAGGCTGTGTAATCTTTAAAGTCAGGGACTGTACTGTATCTATCTTTGCATAGCTAATGTGTAGCATGGTGTCTGGAAGACACTTGTTGAGATTACAATAGAATGAATAAGTGAGCAAATCAAGGTTCAGGGAAGTTAAGTGGCTTTTCAAAAGCTGGAACTAAAAGTAGAACCCAGGTTTCCTCACATCCAGCCTGGCCTTTGGCAGGCTCTGGCTGACATGCCTGTGAGGGAGAAAATGGCAGAGGACTGGGTGGGTGTCCCATTTTATAATATGGGAAACTGAGGTCCCAGAAGGGTAAGTGATAGTGCTGTTTTGGGAGGAGAAAAACAAGTGAGTGTTTTTCAAGTGCCTGCTATGAGGAGGTCCACGTGTTACATGCTTTTAGGATTTTATTTCACCTCACCCTCATAACAAGTCTCTGCAGGTCTGTTTTGTAGATGAGGCAGCTCCGGTGGACTTAAGCATCTTGCTTATAGATCCATATTGGCAAAAATAAGAATAGTTAATATTGTGTGCCATATGTACATGGTTCTGAGAGCTTTACATGTTTTATTTCATGTAATCATCATGAGAACCTATGAGGGAGGTTCTGTTGTTGTTACCAGATGAGTAAACTGAGGCCCAGAGAGACTCAGTGTCTTGCCCAAGATTAGTAGCAGAGCTGAGATTAAAATCCAGGCAGATTGACTCCAGGCCCCGACTCTTCAAGGTTACTTAGCAGCTTCTTGTAAGTGATAGAGCTGGGATGACGTTGACCCAAGTAATGAGGCTTGTATTTCCCTTGATATCTAGTTAAGATTACTTCTGTGAAGTCACTTAATCTCTCAATGTTGAGCTCGCTCTTGATTTGTTCTAAAGATTTTGCAGCGTGGTGGTGAAAGTGAAGACACAATCTCCTGGGGAATGACAGCTCTAGTCTTCAAACTTCATGCTCATTAAAGTATATGGCAAGAGTAGGGACTTTGGAATGGGGAGGGAAACAGACTTAAATCCTGCCTTTGTGGCTTCCAAGTTGTGTGACCCTGAACAATTTACCTAACCTCTCTGTGACTTAGTCTCCCCAGCTGTAAGATGGGGATAATATCAGTACCTCTGGCATGGTGAGGTTTGGAGGATACAGTGAAATAATGCCCGTAAAGCACTGAGCATAGTGCTTGGCAGATAGTAAGTACTAAGTAAATATTAACTACTCGTTTTCGGCCTTGGTTTGCGTCTGAAGAGCCTTACCCTGTATTCAAGCAGAGTGCCTTTTTGTTCCCAGTAATGTTACAGGAACTGTGGAGACGGAGACTAGAGGCCCCCTGTTGGTGCCATCATGATGGCAGGTTTTGCGATGTGGACAAGTAGTCAGGAGGAAGCTGCCTGGGTGTGCTTTGCAGAGGCTGCCTGACAGCTGGCAAATGGCACCAGCTCAGTTTCTGCAGACCCAGGCCAATCTGAACACATGATCACCAAAGAAATGAAAAGTCCTGCGCTCGCATTGCTAGTCCCTATAAACACTCCCCGCCGTGAAGTTCTGTTAATGATTTCTGTCTCTGACAGATGATCTTTGCATTAATAATTCATTTCACTTGTGCAACATTTCTATAGAAAACATTATAAGTGAGACCCTGATCATCAAGTGTTAGCTTAATAAGAATCCTATAATACAGCACCAACATCTTGTGTGTGTAGATCTATTAAGACATTCCTCTTAAGAAACTGTCCCCACCTTGGTAACGCATCCTACCAGTACTTGTTAGTCGTTACTATTAGTAAGTACTGTTACCACTTTTACTAGGATTGGGAAATTTGCCCTTTGTCTGAAAAGAACTAGGACCAGAACCCAGGCCTTTTAATATTGCTTATGGGCTTCATCAGTGAAATGTCCTTGCTCCATTAAAAAAAAAAAGCATGCACACACACACACACACACACACACAGGAACCAGGAGTCAAGAGAAGCTAATCAGAGTCCCCAGTAATTCTGAAACATTTGTTTTCAGCTTTTGTGGCCTTGCAGTGGCTGCTACATCACAGAAGCCTGCTTTCAATGTTTGAAAGCCTTGCATGCCTTAGTAATCAAATATCTGTCTAAAAAAAAAAGTTAAAGCTTTGCCTTTAAGAATGCTGAGTGAAATGATCAGATCGTTGGCCCTCAGGAGCTCTCTTGCTGCTGTGCACTCATATCAGACAGAGAATGACTAATTCTTTTCAGAGTCAAGACACCCAGGCACCAATCCTTAGTACACTGAGTCCAATGGCGTTTGTCCTTTTGTCTCAAAATGGCTTATCACAGGAGCACCTCTGTCGCAGATGCTTTTCCTATATGCTTCTTGACATTGCAACAGGGGCCTTCCAGGAGAGAGGCGTTTGCTTCCAGGGCGAGCTGTCACTGAGTGTGTGCAAACATGTCATTGCCTCCCAGTTGCTGCCCCCAACAGCACAGTTTGACAAACCCCTCCATTCTGAGGAGGAACGCGGAGGCTGAGAAAACCTCCGTGTCTAATGTGAGAAGGAAGACTGTTTCAAATTCAAAAAAAAAAAAAGAACCCCATCGCTGTCTGCCATTCCATCCCACATTTTCAGATGGTCTCCGCTTCTTGACACCTCCTCCACTACAATGTTTTTAGCGTCTGTGCCTCCCTTCTGCCTCTGCTCTGTGCAGCCCTTTGTTATCTCAAGTTTGGCTCTGGGTTCATTTTTTTTCCTGCTTCGTTATTTCAGATGCCTCAGTCGGTGCAAAAGTCATTTTTCCAAATCGTTGTCCTCATTTCCAGTGTCATCACTGCTCTGCTTTCTTATTTTTCCATTTCCTCCACATACTCCTTCAGTTCTGTTAATTTAAATCCACTCAGCTTCTCTATGCCCTTATCACACTCTCTCCTTCAGAACTTTTGTTTCTGGCTTTTCTTCGTTTCAGAAACCTGAAACCGTCCTCTTAAGCCAGAACAAACAGTTATTGAATATTTCCTGAGTGCGAGGTACAGAAATACTTCTCAAATTCTACCTCTTTGTTTTTCCCCCCAACTTTATTGAGAAATAATTGACAAATATAATTGTATATATTTAAGGTGTACAACATGATTTGATATACATATACATTGTGGAATGATTGCCAAGATCAGGATAATTAACACATCCATCACCTGACATAGTTAACTCGTTTTATTTGTGGTGAGAAGACTTAAGGTGTCCTCTCAGCAACTTTCAAGTATACGATACCTTATTGTTAACTATAGTCATCGTGCTGCACATTAGATCCTCGGAACTTATATTTCTTATAACTGAAAATTTGTGCCCTTTGACTTACATCTCCCCATTGCCCTTCCCCCTGCCCTGGGCAAACACCATTCTATTCTCTCTCTCTTTTTTTTTTTTTTGATTCCACATATAAACGGTACTGTACAGTATTTGTCTGTCTCTGTCTGGCTTATTTCACTTAGTAGAGAAGTTCCATCATGCGACTACATACAACCCTCCTGCCAACACCCAGTCTCCTGGTAGGTGTAGAGTCCCGGAACCCAGTCATGCCCTCTCTTGGGGCCTTGATTTCTCCCAGTGATGAATGTGGTTATTATCTGTCACAGCACTTGGCTCATTTAACACCTGGAATTGTATGGTGTGTGCGGACTCATAGTAGAATTTTATCAAATTTGTGTTAACATTTGTATTTTTATTTATTTATTTATTTATTTAAAGATTGGCCCTGAGCTAACATCTGTTGCCAATCTTTTTCTTCTTCTTCTCCCCAAAGCCCCCCGGTACATAGTTGTAGATTCTAGTTGTGGGTCCTTCTAGTTGTGCTATATAGGATGCCACCTCAGCATGGCCTGATGAGCGGTGCTACGTCCGCGCACAGGATCTGAACCAGCGAAACCCTGGGCCGCCGAAGCAGAGCACGTGAACTTAACCACACAGGCTTGGGGCCAGACCCTGTTTGTATTTTTAAAATATCAGCTGAGGACTGTATTCAGTGCAGCTAAAGCAAACATTTTGGGTGGGAATTGGGAGTAAAGGGTGTTTGCTGGTATCACAGCCTGTCACAGGCCTAGGGATCACTGTAGAGGCTGGGATAAAGGGCAGGCAGACCAGGAAGTGTTGGGAGGAGGATGTGAGCAGCCCTTCCCCCTGCTCTGACAATTGTCCTTCTAGTCCAGCCATCCGCTCTCCCTCCCTTCCAGATTGTTCTAGCTCTGCAGAGTGCGAGAAGGAAAGATCCCATTACCTTGAAGAATCAATATCTGTTGAGAGATTTGTCCAAGTTCACCTTGTAAATCATGGCTAGTGTACAGCCAGAGCTCGGGACTTCCTAGTTCCTGCTGCTTCCAGTGGGTCTCTTCTTGCCTTGGTGAAATATACCCGGCCCTGGATGCCTGAGCAACAATGATACACAAGAAGGCTTGTTTGCTTTTATCAAGCCAGACAGTTCACCACCCAGCAGTGGGCCTGTTTTGTCCTTTATGTTTTCTGAACAAGAAGAGATTTCTGCTTTTTAAACTTTCTCAACATAAACATTTATTGAGTACCTACTAGGTTTTAAGCAGTATCCTATTAGACATGACCTCTCCCCTGAAGGCACTATGAATCTTTGAGTGCTCTGATGTTTTATGGTTGTCGGAAGATGACCAAGGCTTATGAGTCAACAGTTGGGTCATGGGCATGATGGATGACACAGAGGCAGATGTGCTCTGTGCAGCTTATATTTATATTTCCTGTGTACAACTTACAGGGAACCTTATTCATAGGCTTGTCTGAGGAAATGGGAAGCTTATCCAAAGAAAGATAACTAAAGGAACAAAGAAATATATGCAAGGGCCAAGTGAGGCCCCCCAAACACTGTGGGTTTGGATAGTCTATGGAGGCATCCTTGAAGGGGTAGGATATGAGCCAGATCTCAGTATGACAAGTGGAGAGGAGAGGGCAAAGCATTGCAGATAAGAGGAAAGGCAGGGTGGGAGATAGGTACACACATATCTAGGCAGACCATGCCAGGGCCAGGAGTGGGAAGGGAGGACAGGGCAGACCGATTTCTGTAATAAGGGCTTTGCATAGTAATGAGAGTCTGGTTTTAGGGGCATACTGGAGCCAGAGAATGGAAGGTCTTGAATCCTAAGATCATGTGGACTTTATTGTCGCATGTTTACAGAGACTAGGCAGGTAACGTTGGTATGTGTATTGGGCCTGGGGTAGGTGTAAGGCAATAGGGACGGGTGGCACCTGTGGCCAACTGGACAGGTTCAACTTTTGTTAAAAGGCCTGCAGGCCAGTTAATAGATCTGTGGCCAGTCTTCAGCCCACAGCTAAACTGCCACATCTGGCAATGGAGAGCCGTCATAGGATCTTGAGGGTAGGATCTTGGGTTGAGAGGAAGGTGGGAGTTGCTAAATGCAAAGCAGAGCTTTACAAAGATGGGAAGTGGGTTGGAGAGGGAGAGGTCACTTAGGAGCCTGCTGGGATTGGCCCAGGGCTCTGTGGGTGGTAGGTAGCCAAGATGCCCGAGAGAGGCTGAGCTGCCCATCATAGTAAATGCTGGAGGAAAGTCCATCAGTCACAGCAGGCCAGTCTACATGGGGAGGGAGGAGCAGCCAGGGAGGCCCAGCCGTGGCTGCAAGGGAGCAGGAGGGGAGCAGGTCAGTGGAACATGAGCTTTCGGAAATCTGGCAAGAGGCAGAGGTGTAAAAAGCAGGTAGCCAAGGTCAGAGAGACCTGAAAGCAGGAAGCAGGGATCCATCCTAGAAACTAAGATTCAAGGGTAGGAATTCGTCCTGGAAACTAAGATTCCTTAAGGCCTTTGAACTTTGCCCTTTCTCAACCCCCAGCTGACCTCACCTTTCTTGCTTCCTTCTAATTGAGAAGATAGAAGTCATCTAGCGTGAATTCCCCTAATTTCCCTTCCTTCACCATCTTAGTCAACCTGCAAAGGCCCCCATCCTTCTTTTCAGGCTTTCTCCTAGAGCTCACTGCTTCCAACCTCCCCAGGAGCCTACTCTCATCTTTATTTTTGCTCACCTGTATATTTGACCATTAAAATATAACCTGTGACCTTATCTCTCCTTTCTGACTACTTCTCTCTCTCTTTCTCTTTATTATAGTATTTTCTTGATACCGCTAACCCTGCCCCCACCCCTCTGCTAAGACTGTGCTGATGAAGCCACCATTGCCTCCTAGTTGCTGAATTTAGTGATCTGGCTTGACTCCCTGTTGCGTGGCTACCATTTGATGGTTTCTTCCCTCTTGTGTTCCTTCTGTCTCTTGTCCAGTCTTTCCTATCTCTGACCATTGCTGAAATGCCCTTTGTTCCTGTCCCCTTTCATTCCCCAAGTTCTCTCAAGGTGATCTTACTCACTCCTGTGGTGTGGACCAACCTCTATGTGAATATCCCCCAAAGCAGTGTTTCTATCCTCAGCCTGTCTCACAAGATCCAAATCTCTATGTCCATCTGCCTGTTGCACACGCACACCTAGATGTCCTGCCTAGGTACTGCAAACTTCATTTATTCCACGTTGTATTGGATGTGTGTAATGGAGGTCCCGCCTGCCTTGCCTTCCAAGCTGGAAAGCAGGGTATGGATATCTCTTTCATCATCTATATCCAATTAGTCACCAAATCTACTTGAGTGATGTCTCAGGTCCTGCCACATGCCCTTAGACCCTGCCTTGCCTTTCTGTTGCTTACTGTTATCTCTGTCTGGATTCCCTCCTCCCACCTTTTCCTGCCTCAAGCCTTCCTCCGTATCACCAGCTGAGGCATCTTCCTGAAAAGCACAATTAACTCTGCCTAATCTTTTCTTGGATCCTCTTGCATACTAGATAAAGCCCAGATTCCTTAGCTGGGATGACAAGGCCCTTTCATAGTCCCGTTTCCAGCCTTCTTTTTCAAACACAGCACCCCCCACCCACCCACCACCAGTCCAGTGTAGCCTAGGCTTCTGTCATGCCAAGCTGCTCACCAGACTGCTTGATGCCCCCCTTGGTTTTTCTTAGCATGGCAAACTCCTATTCATCTTTCATAATCCTTCTCTGTGATATTTTCTGACTCCTGGCAGAGTTAATTATCCAGTGCTTCTATAGCACACTATTTATATGCATAAAACTAGTTAGCCCATTTTATTATAATTTATTCATTATATACCTGTGTGTCTTACTAGACTGTGAACTTGTCAAAGCAGGACTGTGTCTGTCTTCATCTCTGCAGTTCCCGGTGCACAGTAGGTTCTCAACAGATGTTTATATAATGAACTAACACATTCACTGGGTGGGTCCTGGTACAGGAACTGAGCAGCTGCCCCAGCCTCTGTCCTTGTCCTGATCATAACTGTAGGGATGGGCCTACAGCCACTCATGATTCTTCTTCCTAACCCTATGGTGTCATTACACGATTTGCTCCCAGGATTGTGGGCCCTCTATGTTTTGGTTCTCATGAATAGTCTTTTTTGAGGTAGGGGGAGTTGGAAGAGGCTACCAAGTAATCCCAGGGCTGAAGTTGACTTGTGTGAGTGACCCGAAGGCGTACAAGGGGGTTTCCTTGGTAGGCTTGGGACTAGAGGTTGTGGGGTCTCCAGAGAGTACCTGGTGAGTTTTCTGTCTTTAATTCCCTCCTTTGCAGGTTGGCTGGTCACTTGGGAGGCAGTTACATCAGAGCCACTGACAGGACTGGCTACATAATTTGTGGGCCCCTTGTAAAAAAGGGAGGAAAAAAATTGTCACTAAAATATAAAGCTCTTTCCTTTTTTCCACATCTCATCTGCTCACACTCCTCCATTGTCCTATCAAAGTTCACTTACAAAAAATAAGTTCAAAGATAAAATTATTGAAGATTTCAAGATGGTGACAGCAGAGCTTTATGCTAAGCACAGAGCCCATGTGAGTGGAGGCCAAACTCCCCCGAGGCTGTCGCTGGCTGCTGAGTTGAGCGCCTTGGCCTTATCTAGCCCAGGACCAAGCTACTGTGATCCAGGGTACTTTGGAAGACTTAGATCTCATTGAATTTTCCCCCTTAGGACTACAGGGGCCAGCCATGTGCATCGTCTCATGACCAGTCTCCTCGATTGCGAGAGGTATTTTCTTAGAGGCTTCCTTGTCTTCTCCGGGGCGGGTGCCCATCTCCAGGGCAAGGCTCCTTCTCCTGAGCCTCAAGCACTAACAGGAGGTAGATGGGCTGTGTGGCTGAGACAGTTCCAGGGCTTCTACTTAGAGTGTATATATTACTGGGCTTCCAGAACTGGACTCACTGATGAGTCAGGGAACAGTCTGTTCCTGCTCTGTGTCTGTTCTGAGCCTGCCTGTCTGGGTCCAGGATAAGGCTTATGAGATAAGTGTTGTATCCAGAACAGTGCCCCTGCGACTGGGCTCACCTCAGGAATGCTGCAAACGGGCCTCGTAGGAAAGGTCAGGACATTTCCGTGACTTGAACAATTCTTCCCTTGGAAGGTCGATATTTTCCTCCCCAGGATGTGTTCCAAGCTCCTGGGTTCTGGGGCTCCATATAGTTAGGCCTGATGTTCCGTCAAAGGCTCTGGGCTCCAGAGGAGTTATACTGAGTTTACTTCTGAGGGTTTGGATGCCGGAAAACATGTAACAAAGTTCCTAGGATGTGCATGGCCATTTGGATGTCTGGCTACTATGCCAGGGATGCACAGCAAACATGAACGCTGTCTTGGAGTGGAGTTCAGTGCTCTCTGCTGGGGCCAGGGGAGTAAGGACGCAGAGGTGGCACAGCAGACCTGAATCATCCTGGGCTCTCTAACTGAATCTCTATACAGCTTAGAAGCCAAAACTATGTCTCTTCAGTAGCATCGAACAGACCCTCAGAAGGACATAGAGGTGGTCGTACAAGAGGTTAATGCTAATTCATGGGGTAATAACTGGACTTTCCTCCATTTGTTCTAACTTGAAGGGAAATATTGTTCTATTGCTTTATGGTGATTTGCAGTTCAGGGAGGTTGGCATTGGCATGAGACTGGAGAATCTTTCGACTTCCTGATTCTTCTTTGCTGGCTTCTATATAATCAGGGGTCATGCAGACCCTGCTAACTGAGGGAGTGTTATTGAATGTGGTCCTCAGGGACAATGCCAAGAACTAGCCACTGATTCTGGACTTCTATAATATGAGAGGGACAGTGGCCAGCCTGGGGGGCCCCGCAGGGACAATCTGGAAGTTCTTAAGTTGAGGGCTTTCTTGGAGTCCCTTAAGCTCAGAATGAGGTAACGTAAGAGACTTCAGTGCTGGGGCGGGGGGAGAGTCAGGCCTAGCCTTGCCCCAGGTGGAAAAGCAATGGTTGGGCTCAGCCTGAGAGGTCTCAGGGATTGTGGAGTGAAGGGGCTGTGGCCTTCAGGATCTGGCAAAGAAGGGTGGGGGTCTCTAAACGGAAGAGTTCGCTGGGACCTGGCTGCACAGCTTCTTTGTAGCCCCTAGGACTAGGCTCTGGGGACGGGAGACTTAAGGGCAGTGGCCTCAAAGGCTCCAGGGCCTCTGGAGAGAGCAGCCTTCTGAGGTCGTTTGGAGACTGGCTTAACTAGGCATTGGACGTTCAGAGAGCACAGCTGAGCCAGGGTGTGTGCGGCTCATGAGCCAGAGGCAGCCTTGGACAATGGAAAAGACAGTGGACTAGGGTCCAAGGGGTCTGTAAGGGAGGCTGCATTCTTTTCAGGTCCCTTACAGACCTCCTAGGGCAGTGGGGCACTCTAATGCCTGTGCCATAGTTACCAGTCAGGGAGCAGGAGGCTGAGACGACCCATCACCCGGTGAGCGGGAAAGGCTGGACACGAAGCTCACAGCCCTGTCTCCATGGGAGGTAAGTTCTCCAGCATCTCTGGGCTCCTCTTGAGTTTCCTGGAGAGCATTCTAGGCATTCCATTGACATGGGAGGACAAATCACCCCCTGGGGTCCTTTGTTGGAGCTTCTCCAACACCTCCAGACCAGGAAAGGGTCACGTGGTGATGGCAGGGCCCCTGGTTAGGGTTAAGGAAGCAGTACAGGTGGAGGCTGGCCACCTTCAAATAGAAAGCACTTGTTCCCCTCAAGCTGCCTCTGTCCAAACTCTGCGGCAGGTGAAAGGCTGGAGCGGCTGCCAGCCTGGGGCCGGGGATGTTGGACGATGCAGTGGAGGGAAGGAGCTGGCTGGATCTGGGCAGGCTCACAAAGGCTGTGCCTGCCACATAAGGCAGTGCTGAGGGAGTGCCCCAGACAGATCAGTGTAAAGTGGCAGGTCCTAGATGACAGCAGAGCAGCAAGGGCCCTAGAATAGTGCCCAGGAGAGGAGCCACCAAGGAAGGGTTGGGATCCAGGCAGAAGACCTGGGACAGCAGGTGCCACTTCTTCCAACAATCAGGTGTGAGAAGCCACTTTGGGATCAGCAGTTGAACGTCAGGGTTAGGGAAGCCTGACTGAAGGTGATGGAAGCCAGTCATTGACCTGGGTCAGGTGGGGATCAGCAGGGGTGGATGCACCCCTGAGGGCCCACAAGTCCCTGAGAGGCTGACAGGAGCCTGGAAGAGGCCCAGCCTTGGCAGACCTGGAGTACCAGTCAGGTTATCGTGGAGACCCAATTAGTGGGGCAGGATATAAAGCAGGCGCCAGGATTAAGGCTGAACTGAGGCTGGACTCTCCTCAGATTCCTCCTGATCAGAGGTGGGCTCCCACTGACTCCACGTGCTTTGCAGGAGGGCTGCAGAAAGAGGGCCCAGACCATCATTATAGACACGTGATTTCAGGATGCAATGTGGTGCATTGTATCAGGATCAACCAGGCAACATTTTCAACATATGCACGACTTCTCCCTCCCCTTTTACACACATATACACTTTTCTAATTCAATGGTCTGCTGGGAGAGCCCTGATGTGCATATTTGAAGAAACTACCAGGGTATTCTGAGTGCCCTCTTCCCATGTGGAGACACTTCAGAGGCAAGAGTTACTATGATGGCAGTGAGAAGATAAAAGGAAAATGGATTTAAAAGACATTAAAATGATAAATGCCTTGGGAGGCGGAGACAGATCAGGCACAAGGGGAGCAGCCAAAGGAGGAACCCAGCTTCGGAGTATTGCATTTTGTATGGCTGAAAGACCAAAGAAAGTGGTGGCTTAGAATTGGAAGAAATTCAATGAATAGAGAGGCCCAAAGCGGAATCTCTGATACTTCTAGAACATAATATATCATTTCTTTTAAAACCTTTGGAAAATACCCCCTCAACTCCAGTCTAAAGGAGACTAAACTACAGGGTGGTCCCTCAAAATATGCACATTAGCACACTGAAGCTGCCTAATTTTCTCTGATAGGACCCATCTATTTAATACATTTCTTCTCTTCTGCCTGTATAGCATAAAGAGACTTAACAAATTTTTGTCATTGTCTTGTTCTTTTGTTAGGCTGAAATTAGCCAGTTTGAATTTGTATCAGGTCTCATTTGCTCTGACACAAATAATCCCTCTGTGGGTAATGCAAACAATTTAATGGTGTGATCTGAAGGAGAAAACGATATTACTCAAGCTATTAACACCAGGGGACATCTTGCTGACCTCTCGCAATGACCTGCAAACTGTGGCTTCCGATATTATCGCACTCTTGAGGAAATGTGGGTTGAAATCTTGCCCAAAAATATTTTAGTGAATGCTTCATGTGGAAAAGTCATTTAAAAAAAGGCAGAGAAATATAAGTAGCTATAAATGAGAGAGGAGAAGGGACTTCTAAAATGAACCTGCTGACAGGGTTTACTAGTTTCGAGCAGTATGTCTTCAACACCAGTGTGTGTGAACTGGGCACAGGAGCCTGTTGCTGTAGCATCTTGAAAATAAAAATGGCAGGAGGTTCTGCAATACTGTGTTTTGAGATTCTCTACTAGGACTGCAGCTATCAAAGAAGTGCAAATTTGGCATAGGGTTCCTAACTTTCATTCTCTGTGTTAGGTGAACCTCTTTGAGGCAGGGACTGATGCATCTCATGCGTCTATATATTGCACAATGTGTTGTACATATAGGGCTCAAGAAATGTTTGTTCAATTATCTAAGCAAAGAAATCTTTAAGTAAAGACAGTCTTTTATTGCTGTGAAACATCTCTGGATGATGCTCTCAAGGAAGAGAGAATAATAATTATTATTTAAAAAGTAACATCTAGAGGCTGTGTAATTGGTAGTTGTCTACTGTTTCAGTTTCATAGCTGAAACATATTTAAAATGCCTTTTTTAATATTTAGGAAAGTTTATCTAGGAAGTCTTTGTGACAGTCTTTTATGATCAATAAATTTACTGCCTTGAATTTGTTTGCTTTCTTACTAGATCCTTGCTAGTGTTGGGAAATTGCTAGAACTTTGTAATATTGGACTAAAATTTGTTGGCTTGAAGCTGAAGGAATTGGAGTCCCCCACCCCCCTTTTAGAAATGAGCCCTCTTCTCTGAAACCTTGGCGAGAGTAATACCTTTTAGCATTACGGCTGCATGGAACTGGTCAAACATGTCCTCCCCGCTTGTTTGTACACTTTGTTTGTGTATAACGGTAGCATTGCCATAAGAAGCAAACCTTTAGAAACTTCCAGTGGATAGAGTATCCCTTTCCACAGTTCTGTGGAATCACTGCCCCTGCTTTTTTCTAAAAGTCTCATTTTTCCTCCAAGTAAAGACATGTCTTTTGTTTTGTTTTGTTTTTACCAAAATCTACATTTTCTCTTCCTCTTTTAAATCTTGAATACTTATTCTGAAGAGGTTTTCCTGAACTGTTCTTGTTCGGGGTGCATAGAATCGTCTATTTGAGCATAATTAAAAGGATTAATTGGCCTTGATGATGATGGAGCAACACACTTTGCAGGATAAGAAACATACGGTTTTTTCACTGTAGTTTTGTTTTATTTTGTAGTTCCAAGGGTGCTGAGTACTGCTCCTGACTCTACCCCTTCTCTTTCATCTTGGAGGGCTCCAAGTTTACAGAGCCTTCTCACCTGCCTTCTCTCTGGGTAATGCATGGGATGGAATGAGGGTTTAAAGTCACAGTATTTGATTCTAGTTCTGCTTTCCAAGGAAAAAGTTTAATTTCTCTCCGCCCGAGTTTCCTCACCTGTAGAAGTCCTGACACGGATCCCTCCTCAAGTGTATTCTTAGGAGTAAATGAAATATAATGCTAATAAGAAGCTTAAACAATATACATAATGGCTTCTTGCAATTTGCTTAGTAACTTTTAAATGTCTTTAAAATTCATCCCATGAATTTGATTTAGCCCCCCAATAAGCCCAAGCAGTAGACAGGACAAGAATTCCTAACCTCGTTTTATGCATCAGGAATAAATAAAACGTAGAGAGGTGACAGAACTTGTTACTCTGAACTTGGAGACTAGAGCTCAGAATGTAAATAGTTTTATAAATATGAAAGTGTTTTGGCTCCAGAATTTAAATGATGTTTAAAAACCTTTATTATTTTTGTTATTATGAGTGTAATACTTGCTTGTTGCTAAAATTGGCGCGTTACAGAAATGTATGATTTAGAAAGTGGAAGTCCCCCTCAGTCCTCTCTCTAGAGAGATCAGAACCACTGTTAAAAGTTTGATGTGTCGTCTTGTAGACACTGTCCCTGCAGTTGATAAGACTGTGTGTGTTCTGCTCACACGCACAGAGTAATGATTTTTGTGTGGAAATGTGTTCTTAATATTCATAATGTTCTCCAGCTTCTTTCACTTGACAATATATCTTGGATTTTTTTTCATGTCCTTACCAACATATCTGTCTAATTCTCTTCAGTGACTGTGTGAGATTACCTTGTATTCCGCACTGAAATGTTGGTATTTTATGGGCTGCTTCTAGGTTTTCACCCTTGGAAATAATGCTGCAATAAGCATCCTTGTATCTGCACCTCTGAGCACTTGTGGCACTATTTTTATGGACTATATTACAGGAGAATTAGTAGGTCAAGAAAATCTCTATTTGAAATTTTGTTGGGTATTTCTAAGTTGTCCTCCAGTGGATTGTGCCAGTCTTCACTCAGTGCTCTTTCTCCTTATGCTTTCCATCAACACTAGGTTCTTATAATTCACATACCTTTAAATGAAGCATTTCTGCTTTAGCACAAGACGTTTGAAAGGGTGAGCGCTCTCCGTCTATCACCCCTGCCAGAAAACCAAGGGCAGAAAGCATAGAGGAGTGAATTAAAGCTGACAAGGAGGTGAGCGTACGTTAAGCTGGAAGTTGAGCTATTTGGCTTCTATTCCTTTTCATTCATTTAAATAGCGTTTACTGAGGGCCGTTATGGGCCAGACTCTACTTAGGCCCTGGGAATAGAATGAGAAACAAGATAAATTCCCTGCCTTTATGGGCTCACAATTCTAGTGCGGGTGAACCATAAACAAATAAATTAGAATGTAATGTCAAGGAGTGTTAAGATCTGTGATGAAGAATAAAGTAGGGGAAGGGATGACAAGGGACAGGGCAGAGCTGGGGGAAGCGGAAGCTACTTTAGATTGGGTGGTCCTGGAAGTTTCCCTGCTGATGTGACATCTGAATAGAGCCCAGGTGCCGTGAGGCCTGAGCCCAGTGATGGTGGGGTGAAGTTCCATTAGGCGGAGCTAACAATAGCAAGAGCAAAGCCCTGAGAAAGGATTCAATTTGGCAGTTTCCAGCAATAGCCCCAAAGCTTCCCTGACTTTTAGTCTGACAGAAAAGGGGAATTGGGCTACTTTCTTTCTTTGCGGAAGGCCACGTTCAGGTGAATGAACTTGTGAAATGCTAATAACGTCTCTTAGAAGAGCAATGCTATTAGTGTAGACTAGAACTTTAACCACAAAAATCCACCAGCAAGTCTCTGCCAGTGTCCAGCAGAGGTGGAGTTTCACACAGCCTCTCTCCCTAGCGTATACTGAAATTTATAAAAGTATAAAACAGACCTTCTGTGCCTCCAGCGTGGAGGAGTTTAGACCAACACACTCTGATGACTGCTGGGTCCTTCTTCCCACTTCTTTGCTTTGTAAGAACCCAGTTCACTATTAAATGTGTTTTAACACAACCGGAGAGAAGAAATCACAATTAAAAATGAAGTTTGTTGGAAGGTGATCACAGAGAGAAGCTTCCACTCACCAGGCCTGAGTAGTTACTCCTCTGTCTGAGGATGGATCACCACTTAACTTCTCCACCACCCCAACTCAGACTCCAGCACAGGCTGCGAGCAGCAGCCATACTGAGGGGTAACTGTGTGGAGTGGAAAAGAGGACACGGTGAAAGAAAAAAGGCAGTTATAAACATGAGAAGGAAGACAGGAGTTAGAATGTTCTGCAGGCCGCAGCCTCCACAGGCACTGGACTTTTGGCTCAGCTCTGTGACCCACCTAGGCTTGACTTACTTTTAGCGATGTGAAGACCAATACAGGAGTTTACTTTCTCTTTAGTCCTTGGTCCCCTCCTTTTAGACCTCACCTTTTAAGGAAAGGATGACATTGTCTTGATATAAAGCTCATTGAGGCTGAAGCATTGCATTTGGGTGTCTTATGTTTCCTGCGCACCAATCTCTCCGTGTCCTAACATGTAGTCTATTTTTTCTTTGCTCTCCTCCAAGAGTCTTATGCAAGAGGGCTCAAACAAGAAAAACCTCCTTGTGAACAAAACAGCACCCCTGGAAGACTTTGAAATTCATGCCAAGTGTGATATTGAACTTGAAATTCAAACACAGAACTGTTGTTATTATCTCCTGCTTCTAAAAGGAACTCCCAAGTCTAGCCTCATTTACCTACATAAAAAATGTGCTTACTCATAAGCACTTTAACAGATAATTTTTTTAAATGACAATTTTTTAAGTGTTATAAATAAACAGACTGATGAAGTTTATAATCTGCATGAATACTTTTCATTTTATCAAAATGAAAACTAATCTACTTAAGTGCATTTCTTTAAAACTCTAACTTATGAAGCTAAAGGGAACGTAAGGAAAAGGATTTCTGCTGGTTCATGTACATCATTAAAATCACTTGTATGGCCATGTATTATGGGTGGCTGGTTTTTTTCCAGCTCTCTGGGAACTTTTTGGCTTTTGACCAGTGACTTAACTTCTTTTGTCTGAGACTCTAAAATTACACCAAATGATTGATCTGATAGTGATGGCTATGACATTTGGGGAAGAAACTATGTATTTCAGTTTTTGGCCCTATACTTAGAGTCCCATTCATGTGTTAACTGTACTTTTGATTGCAGAAACAGGAACCAACTCATGTCGCTTAAGTGAAAAAGGAGACAAACAGGAGTATGGTAGAACCCAGGGGTGTGTTATCACCATGCCTAAGGAAGAGCCTGGAACCGGGAGTTGGAAAGCCCTGTGTTATCCAGGAAATTCTATTAACTGTCCACCTGAGTGTTTCCCATGTGCTTATTTTATCATCTCCCTCTGCAGTGTGGCAGCCAGTAGCTCCTAAGTGGATATAACAAGATCTCTCTCTTTTTCCCATTTACAAATTCTCTGGGAAGGGACTCAACTGGCCCAGCCTGGAATCAGATGCCAACCCTTAGGCCATTCAAGTCTGTCCAGAGCTGGGGTCTAGGGAGGGGATTTTGATTGGCCTGTTCTGGGTCAGGTGCTTTAAAGGAACCAATTTTGGTCAGGAGTGGACTCAGGTGTGCCAGGAGCCTTGCCTCTGTAACCATGTGACTGGAGGGGGGTGTATGTGTGTGACAGAGAGACAGAGACAGACAAAGAGAAACAGACAGAGACAAAGGATGCAATACTTAATTACTCCAAATCTGAGACACAGATTAATTGAGAGGAGTGTGCAGAAAAGCAGTCACCAGAGAAGAGGGAATCTTTGACTTGTAGGTGTCCATTTTAATCTCAAGACATGAATGACCTGAAAGTGTAGAGGTGGAAGCCTGGAGAATGGCAGAGGAGCCATTGAGAATTTTCTAGAATCTCATGGGGGCTTCATCCATTTTTCTTTTCCACGAAGGGAGAAACTCCACTTCAGTGAAATCCAAGGATTCTCCAGATTTTTAGTTATAATGTGACTTTATTGTTTCAAATTTTTTAAATTAAATTAGTGAGTAAAACAAACATTATTCTTCATAAGGCACCATTGGTTGTCCTTGCAAACCTCTCAGGAAAATAAGGATTTTCATGATTATGGTATATTTTAAGTAGGATTTAATCTCTATCACAAAAATGGGAACTGGAATTTCAGGCATTCATTGCTGACCTGTGATCTAGAAAGAAAAGATATGAACCTCAGTGAATATATTTTCATTGCCAAGCATTGCCAAAGGATGGATTACTGCTGAGGACTGAGGGATAGCATTTATAGTGTAATTGTGCTTGCTGTTTCTTCACAAGGAAATTCCAGTGAGCACTTAAATGGGTCACAGATGTGAGGACCAGGGCCTTAGATTGCTGAGCAGAGGATAAACTCTGAATAAAACTTTTCCACATTTCTGTGTCTCCTTTGGTGAAAAGCAGCCACTGTTTTCAGCAAATGGGGTCTCCATTCCAAGAACCTCTGAGCAAAGACAGTGTTCCTAACAAGGGGTGCGATACTTAATTACCCCCAAAATCCTGGCACAGTTGTGTCTTTTGGTTATATCTTTTCTTGAACAAAATTCTTGTTTTAACAAGACATCTACTTTGCTTTTAAGAGCACACAACTAAACTCCCTGTCAAGGTCTGAGGATGCAAATATTTTTCACTGTCTGTGAGTAAATTATTGAGGAAATTTTCCCCACGAAATGAAACTTTTTGGTCCCAATCATTCTCACAAATCTGGGATTGTCCTATTAGTCTTAGGAAACATTTCCTTGTAACTTTCTTATAAATTTAGTCTTCTTGTGTAGAAGTTTATCTTTTCTGTAGGTCAGTGGTGTGCTGTGAAACTTCTGCATCATTTCCTCTTTAGAGGATGTTAGAGCCTACTCATTCATCTGTTTTTTTCCTGTTGCTTTTTTTAAAAGTCTACTGATAAGATATTTTGTAAGGAATCCTTAAACTATTTCTTTGATGCTATGTGACGATCTTTGGGTGATGATATTTAGTTCTAGGACCAGCGTATATTGTAGGATTATTATTTTATCTTAGTTAGTTCCTCCCGCCTGTAAAATTGAGCTAATGATGTTCATTCCATTTTACAAGGGCTTTTAGTTTCTTCTTTAGCACTAATGCTAATAATAGCAAACATTTATATGGTCCTTATTTGTGCCAGGAACACATCTAAGCTCTCTGCGATATTAACTTATCTAACACTTATATGAAGTTTATATTATCATTATCCCCATTCTAGGCAGGGAAGTTAAATAACTTGCTCAAGGTCACACAGTTAGTAATTGAAGAGCTGAGATTTAAATGCAGATTGGTTCTAGAATGTACCTCTAACCCTTACACCACCATATTGCCAAGCATTGTCATCCATTATTGATTCAGCAAGCGTTTATTGAGCTTCATCTAGGACACCACCAAAAACCAGACATGTCTTTTCCTTTCAGGACCTATGGTCTGTGTTGGAGACAATTGGGAAAGTAGATAATTGTAAGTTTTATGATAAACACAGGGCGCTCTGGGAGCACTTAGAAGAGGCATGTCACCCAGCTTCGAGAGATCATGCGAGCTCATCTGTAAAAGGGGACTCTGATCATACCTACCTTAAAGGGTTGACGTGAGGACTCAATGACTGAATAAGTGAAAATACTCTGAACAGAACCCCGCACATTAAGTGTAAGCTGCTATTTTTATTAAACTGAGCACTGGACGCTGGCGAGTTTGTGAGTGAGGAACTGGGTTGTGGATCTGTAAAGCATGTTGAAGGCGGAGGGAGCTGCAGGGACAAAGACCCAGAAATGAAATACGCCATGGCTGGTTCAGAGCACTGAGGATAACCCAGATTACGGGAAGAAGGGGTCAGGGGAGCAAGGAGGCTGGCGGGTCAGTCGGGGGCAGGTCATGAAGGACCTGCCTGCCAGGCTGTGGACTTTAGCCTTGTCCTGAAGACTTTTAAACAGGGAGGTAGCTTCATCAGACTTGCCATATAGAGAGATGGCCAATCACACTTTGGAGAATGAATTAGATTGGGTAAGACTGGAGGCAGGAAGGCTATTAAATTATCCAGGCTAGAGATGATGGTGATCTGATCTAACGAAGGGATAGGATGGTTGGAAAGCAATGAATGGATTACAGAGATATTTAGGAGGTAGAATCAACAGTACTTGCTAATTGTTCCCATGTGAGAGTGGGAGAAGAAGAAGTCAACAATGACACCCTAATATCTGTCCTGAACAACTGAGTGGACGGTGATCCTGTTCCCTGTAACTCAGGGCATGTAACCCATAAGTGAGAGTACAGGTTCTGGAATCATTGAGAAAGGGCCCATGAGAGATGGTGGAGTATACAGTGAGAGGGTGACCTGTGAAGGAATCCACCATGGACCTGGCATGAATACGGGGTGGCAGAGATTTCTTATCATTCATGCAGAGAGGCTAGTAACCAAACTCTTGGCACAGGGCTGTTGGCAACAGTGATCCTCATCCTCAGATACCTTTTGCTCCAAGGATCCCTGGCTTGTGCCCCAGCCTCCAGGGCCTGCCCTGGTGGGAGGTGAGTACAGCTTGTTTCTCTGGGATTTGGCTTGATGCTCTTCATGCCCCAAAACATGCTAGACCTATGTTTACAGAGCTCTGGTGTTCTAGAGTGACTTTAAAAATCACATCCTATTATACCAGGAGGGACCTTAGAGGCTGCATATTTCAGTTATCCCCGGAGCATATTTCACAAGTAGACGCGGTAGTGCTGAATTACGCATATTGTAAGCATACCATTCCCGAATCACATCGTTTTCCCTCCGGCTCCAGATGATATTCTTTTCGCCCTAGTTTTTGAGCAAATAAGCACATAAGTTTCTGCCTAAAGGTAAAAACCATATCCCCTTTAATTTTGTTGTAGTCTAGAAAAGAAGTGGTGTATAAAGGAAAGAGAAGTTTGATTACAGTCTGCACAAATTCCCCAGCCTCACTACCCTCCCCTTTCTGGATCTCATTACCACCATTAGCATTTCAGCCCTGCTTTTCAGTGGCAACAACTTGATAGGAATATTATTTGTGTGTATGTGTGTGTAATATAGAGATAGCACAGACGGTGCTAACAGTCCATATTTCCCTGTTTTATGATGAGAAAGTCCTGCCTAAGTTTGGCATTTGATACACCCTCTGTTGACTTCATCAGAGTGGATTTCATCTTGGTTTTTTCCTAGAATGGGAAAGGACCCTAAATTCTTTTTTTCTGGCCCCAAAGTGGCTCAGAACCTGCAGGACTGAATCTGCTGACTGTGGAATCAGCCTAGGGGAAGTCTTTCTTTAAATAATTTAAGTGCTCTGTTCATATAAAGTGAGTTTTTAAAAAATTAATAAGCGATAAAGTAAGTGTTTTTCTTTCAGTGATAGAATTATTTTTTTCTTAAGAATATAGTGCTTTTAATTTGCAGGATAGATCAGCCATAATTGTATTATTTGCTAGTAAGATTTATTTAACTCCTCTGTGCCTCGGTTTCCTCATCTATAAATTGAGGCAATTAGAAAGCACAGAATGGCTGTTAATTTTGAGATGTATGGTTTTCAGATTTTGTTCTAATTTTCTATGTTAAGTCCCTAATGAGCTATTATGATTGAAAATGAAATGTTATTATTCTTCCTCAGGACACAATGTGTATTTTTGGGTTTTTTTTGAGAAAGATTAGCCCTGAGCTAATATCTGCTGCCAATCCTCTTTTTGCTGAAGAAGACTGGCCCTGGGCTGACATCTGTGCCCATCTTCCTCTCTTTATATGTGGGATGCCTGCCACAGCATGGCTTGACAAGCGATGCATAGGTCCGCACCCAGGATCCAAACTGGTGAACCCTGGGCCGCTGAAGCAGAACGTATGAACTTAACTGCTCCACCACCAGGCTGGCCTCACAAAGTATATGTTTTTAAAAAAGGAATACAACAGTTTTGAACTTAAGAACTCTAAATTTCATTTTCTGACCACCATTAGAAGATTTTTGAATATTTTGTAAATATGAGCAGTTTGGTATGAAGTCAGAAAATGTCATGAATTTATATTGTTTAACTAACTTTTTTAATGTTTGTTGAAGAATCTTATATACTCAGCAAATTGTATAATGGATTTTAAGTGAAAAAATAAGAAATGGGAGCCAGCCCTCATGGCCTAGTGGTTAAAGTTCAGCGCTGTCCCTGCTTCAGTGGCCCAGGTTTGCTTCTGGGTCGCGGAACCACACCACTCGTCTGTCACTAGCCATGCTGTGGTGGCGGCTCACATAGAAGAACTAGAAGGACTTATAACTATGATATACAACCATAACTATGATATACAACCATGCACTGGGGCTTCGGGGAGAAAAAGAAAAAAAGCAATGGGTCAAAAGACACCACATAAATTAAACAACAAATTAACTCAATTTACATTTTGTGATAAGGTTGCTAGGCAAGTAATAGACACTATATCTGTTGATGTCAAGAGGGCCTTTGATAATTGGAGAGAATATTCTGGTGATAAGAGGAACCATGGACAGGGTGATGGAACAGTCAGGAGATTCACCAATCACTGAACAATTACACCTGAAGGCTGGTGATTAGGGACAGGATTGATGTCAACCTAGCAAGAGTCCTAAGGACTTCCAAAGAACTCTGCATTTGGTCTGTATTTCCCAGCGAAATTGCGATGACTTATAGAGAAGATGTAAAAAACATTGCTTGTAGGTGGCAAAAAGAGGGAAGAATAGCTAATATGTTAGGTAGGAGGTTCCAGACTCAAACAGCTGCCAACAGACTAGAACGGCATGCAAAAGCCAGCAAGAAGAGCATTTTATGAGAATAGCTATGGTCATTACAATTATACAACGGCAAAGATAAGGAAGACCTTAAAAATAGTGCATGTCTGGAGGGAAAAAAGACCTAATGGTTTTTCCTGACCAGAAGTGCTGTAGTATAGAGGACATCTTGCTGTGTGGTTGTCCAAAAGGGCAACGTGATCAGAGGCATATTAATGGAACAAGAATCTAGAGTCAGAGAAGAAATTGCCCTGCTTCCTCTGGACACAAGTAAGTACATGGTGTCACTGTAAGGCCAGTTGTGGACATCACATTTTAAGAGGAATGTTGTCAGTGTAGTCACCACCTGCAGGAGGTGACTGGATTTTGAAGGCTCTAGAACAGATGACGGAAATTTGGGAAGAGAAGAAATGGGGATATAACTATTATCTTAAAACATGTTAAGAATTGTTACCTGGAAAAGGAATTATATTTCAGAAGTTTGAAAGTTATAACTAGGATCAAGGGGTAGAAATTACAGGAAAGATATTTTAACTCATTATCAGAAGAATTTTCAAAAAATTAGAGCTATTCTCCAGTGGAGCTGGCTGCTTAGTGACATGGGTGAGCTCCCCCTTCTTGGAGGTGTTTGGTAGATGGTAGACGACCCTCACGTATAGTGCTACTTAGGAATTCTTTCACAGCGTGAGAAGATGGGTAGACTGTAAGGATTCTTGCAAGTCTTAGAGTCTGTGGCTCTACAAAAAATGTTTTATTAGATTTATCAATAACGTTTTTTTTATAAGCATGGGAAGATGACCTGATCCCATTTGAACTGGGCACAAGCATTAAATACTTTAATTGCATGGGTGTACATCATCTTCAAAAAGCAAAACAATCTTGCCAAAGGCCCCGTGCAAGACATTACCTCTAACTGGGCTAATTAGAAATTGCCAAGCAAACAAGATGATTCATAATAACACCTCCATACCGTAAAAACTAGGAACCGTGAAATTGAGGTTCCAGGTTCCAGGAACGTCCCTCCTGTTAATCGATCTTCTCGTTTGCTATTGGCTCCTCCCTGATGACTCAAGAGTCAGATTCTTCTCTGATAGTATTAAAAGGTCTTCTTGCACTGGGGCAAATATCTACATGTATCCTTAGACCATTCTTTTATTCACTTATTTGATCATTCACTCATTAATAAATATTGATTTAGTGCCTGCTTCATGTCAGATGCTACGATAAGAACTGGGAATGCAAAAAGTAAACCAGCTATATAAGGTCCTCATCCTTGAGGCACATATGGTGTAGTAGAGAAAATGGGCATGGAAATAAAGAATATTTGCAGCATTGCTAGTGCTGTAATAGAGATGTGCTGAATGGCCAGGGCTCACCTGCTACTTCTGCCATCCAGGGCTTTTTCACTTAGTTCCTTCTGTACAGCTATGTTCTCAAAGGCTAGATTTATTTTGAAAAATACTATCCCTCTGGGATTACTTAGAAAAAAACAGCTAGTTTCTGCATCTCAAGTAACTCTGGTTTCTTAGTATTTTTTGAATCCTTCCCAGTCTCTCGAGTTTGATTCCAACTGTCTTTAAACCTGGAGAGCAGGTTAAGCAGCTAACCCTGAATGGCAAACACATCAGGGCTTCCGCTGTGCCATGCACTGATCCAGACACATTATGTATGATCTGCCATTTAGCCCTTATGGCAACCCCAGGAGGTGGGTATTCTTATTATCTCCGTGTTACAGACAAGGTAACTGAAACACAGGGGGGTTAAATAGGTTAAATGAAAATTGCCCAAAGGTACCCCAAAGCAGGTGGTTGATCTGGGATTTGAACCCAGCAGTCTGGCTCCAGAGGCCAAACTGTGAAAACACTATGCATATTGCCACTCTAACCAAGGCTGTTGTAGGTTTTCCAAATATCCCTTTCCTGGAATAATTATAAGAGATCATGATCATGCCGATGATCGTCATGATGACAGCCTTGTGCTAAGCACTGCACCAAAGGGCCCTGTATCTGTCCTCTCCCTCGGCCTTACCAACCCCATGAGTGGGCTTTTATTGACTGTTTTACAGACGAGGAAACAAGACTTCAAGAGTTCAAGTAACTTACCCAAGTTTACCTAACTAGTAAATCCTTCAGTGTGTGTATATCATTTGGTAAAAATACCAAGTTAGTCATTGTGCACAATGATAAACACATTTGCTTCAGGAGAATAAAAAGGTATACAGTGTGTTGAAAGAGGAAGGGTTTAATGTTTTTCCTCCGGGGCTTGGGGCTAGGGAATAAGTAGAGGAGTTTTTTGTCATCTGAGTATCATGATGTCTTTAGTTCACAGTTGGAAGGAGACCGTAGCCTAGACTCTTTGCCCTTTATTGAACTTAGGGAGTTTGTCCCACATCCTGGACCATAAACAGACTGTCTCTGATTCAAAGACAGACTCCTTTAGACTCTGAACAGTCTTCATCAGCATCTATATTTATGTGATGTAGATGTTTCTTTTTCACTGATTAACAATTTACAAATTATTTATTGTTGTTTACACATTTCGACTTACTAATCTCATTTGATTACTGGGATAGTAAAAGTAACTTTTAAACAGAGGATTCCTTCAAGCTATGATGTAATGTGGTTTAAATGTGTTTGATTAACCCAGATGTGGGAACACATTGCCTGTAAGAAGAAGTTCAGACTCTTCTGTTCTAGATTATAATAAACCATCCCAAATCAGAGGAGGAGCCCCTGGCTTCACAGGTACCTGTGAGAACATGGTTGACAGTTCCTCTGGGTGGGAAGTGCCCTGGGAGTCGTCTCAGCTCCCTGCTATTACAGCACCAAGGTATGGTGCCGGATCTCAAAGTGTTTGGTTTATTTTTATGTTACGCATCTGGCCAGCAGATAGAGAGACAAATTGAGAGCATTCTTCCTTCCTAATAATTCAGTTCCTGCATTTCCTTCATGACCCCCCTCAAATTCTTTATTCTCCATCAGATATTCTTCAATCACTCCAACTTGTGGAGATTTCTTCTCTAAGTTCTTGTAGTAATCACCCATTCCATTCATTTGATACATCGTTTACTGCCTTATGATAGTTATTTTTATGTGTGTGTTCTTTTTGCCCTACTAGAGGTCAAACGCTTTGAGAGCAGGAACTATCTCTTGAGCCATCTTGTTTTCCAAACACTTATTATAGAGATTAATAAATGTGTTGATGATTATGGGAAGAAACAAGAAAAAAATTAGCATTTTGTATCGGTGTTCTAAGATGAGGAGGGGGCATATTTATGGTTGGCAACACAGATTGGAACCATGATAATCCTTGCCCATGGGAGAAGGTGATGACTGCCACACTGATAGCACAGGCAGTCTTTATATTTCAATTTACTGCTTGCTTTCCGGGATAAAGTGATGGAAACTAAGTTCAATCTAATTTTCAGTAGAAACAATGTCTTAAAAAGGAACAGGGAGGGGGCTGGCCCGGTAGCGCAGCTGTTAAGTTCACGCATTCCGCTTCGGCGGCCCGGGGTTTGCCAGTTTGGATCCCGGGTACGGACATGGCACCGCTTGGCATGCCATGCTGTGGTGGGCATCCCACATATAAAATAGAGGAAGATGGGCATGAATGTTAGCTCAGGGCCAGTCTTCCTCAGCAAAAAGAGGAGGATTGGTAGCAGATGTTAGCTCAGGGCTAATACTCCTCAAAAAAAAAAAAAAAGGAACTGGGTTCCCACCCAAGGGCCTGGAATGTTCAGTCTTTCTCTAAAGGAAATTTCTACCAATACTCTATTTCATCAACTCTGAATTAAAATATTTGTATATAACGTAAAGCAACTGTGTGTATTAATGTGTGCATGTATTGTGTGCGTATATATATTATATAGGGTAAATAGAGTGAGCAATTGTGTGTTTTAAGGTTTAATTTAGTTTATTTTCAAATACAGAGGTGTAAGAGGTGTATGAAATTCTGGGAAAGGACTGAGGGGGTCTTGAAGAAATAACCAGAAGAAGCAGAGATGCACCTCTGACGCCCTTTGCAGGCACTGGCAGGCCTTAGGTGAGGTGAGGCTCACGGTCTGGGAGGAGACTATTGGAAGTTATTTCAATTATTAGCAAGGGTAAGTTATTAACCAGGTTGTGCTTTACCAATAATTTTCTTTTTCTTGAATATGAGCCTGACTGATAATGGTTTCTCATAAGGTCCTTTAGGCCTATGCCATTCATTATTACCAAATCGCACTTCACATGTGTCTACAGAGTATATTGGAGTTGATGACTTTTTCTTTCCAGCAGAAGGATCCCCAAGAAACCATCCTCTCAGGGTCTCAGGGGATTGGAATAAGATATGGTCATTAAACTTTTGGATTGGCAGATGAGAGTTAAGACCTGGGTTTTTGTAAAATCCAGCCCTGAGCATGAGAATCCCTTAGGGCATTTATTAAACATTCAGATTCTTGGGCCGCACTCCAGATTCCTGGAATCAGAAGCACCAGGAGAGGACTAGAAAGTATTGTATACCTGGAAGGTGTCTGTAGGTGAATTGAATGGGCCAAGACTCCACTTTCATGTTTACTTTCCAGTTGGGGTGATGGGCAATTAGTAAATCAATCAATAAGTCAATCAATAAACAAGATAAGTGCAGAGAGTGATACAAGGAAATCAAGCAGAATAATATTTTAGGGAGTGACCAGGCTGGGTGCTAATTTACGTGGCACAAAGAAAGACCTCTCCGATTGCACACTTGGAGTTGAGACCTAAACTACGAGAAGGAGCTGGTGAAGTCAGGTACTGGGAAAGCGCTCATGTCTCTCTTGTTTACCTCTGTGTCCTGGGTAATTAGCACTATTGTTGGCTCCTCGTGGGGCTCAATAAATTTGTGTTGGATGATGCGTGAAGTCCTGGGTTAGCAGTGTTCGTACCCGGGATCTGAACAATGGAATCAAATGAGTACTGTTTAAGTTAACGGGGGTCGCTAAGTTAGGTGGGGTTATTATCACAAATAGAGTACAAGCAGAATTCCTAAAGAAAAAGAGAAAATGAAGAAAAGTGGATAAAGGAGAGCCTGTGAGATGAGTGGGACATGGGCAGGGGGAGAGTGGCAGCAGGGCACTAAGGAGTTGAGGCAGAGAGAGGGTAAGAAAACAAGTCCATGTGTGCACCTCCAGCATTACTATGCTGCTAGTTAAAAGGTTAATCAGTAATTGTTGCCATATTCTTCGGATCTGAGCAGTGTGCTCTACTAGCATTGCTTTGTATATTACAAAGGAAATTTTTAAAAAGTCTGTAGAAAACAAAGATGGTTTTCCTTTCGATTCCTTTCCATTACATTCCTTTAAAGCAAATTATGATAATGTTAATTCCAACTCGCTTAGGGAAAAGTTAGGTATGATCAGAAGTAATAAGTGGAAGATATTTCAACAGAATTTGAATGGTGCTCTGATTCATGCTGCTGCCAAGTTAAAACTATACATTTCTCACTTGGATTCTGTTTTCCTCCCTTTTGGTAGCAGAAAGCATAAAAAATGGAAAAGGAGTTATTGGGGAAGCTGCTTATGTAAGAATTATCAGGGTGTTTTGACCACAGATGATCTCCATATCTGCGTGTATATGTCCAATGCTGGCTTATCCTGCTTTCACTGTGAGCCCTTGAAATGGGGCAAAAGAGGTGAATCCGTGTTCCTGTGTCTTGGTACCAGTTTCCAGATCTCAGATGAAACTTTGAGCACTAAACTACCTGCTTAATAACCATTTTTGTTTGCGTGGTTGGTTTTGCCTTTTTTGTTTTTGTTGAGGAAGATTCACCCTGAACTAACATCCATGCCAATCTTCCTTTATTTTATATATGGGTCACTGCCACAGCACGGCCACTGACGAGTGGTGTGGGTCTACGCCTGCAAACCAAACCCAGGCCACCAAAGTGGAGCACACTGAACTTAACCACTAGGCCATGGGCGGGCCCCTGTAGCTGTTTTTTTTCTAAATATGATGGTGAGTTAGTTTTCATTTTTCATGAGAGAGAGTAAATTCTTTTTTTTTTAAATTGAGTTATTGATAGGTTACAATCTTGTGAAATTTCAGTTGTACATTAATGTTTGTCAGTCATGTTGTAGGTGCACCACTTCACCCTTTGTGCCCACCCCCCACTCCACCTTTCCCCTGGTATCCACTAAACTGTTCTTAGTCCATAATTTTAAATTCCTCATATGAGTGGAGTCATACACAGATTATCCTTCTCTCGCTGGCTTATTTCACTTAACATAATTCTCTCAAGGTCCATCCATGTTATTGCAAATGGAATGATTTTGTTCTGTTTTGCAGCTGAGTAGTATTCCATTGTATATATGTACCACATCTTCTTTATCCATTCGTCTGTTGCTGGACACTTAGGTTGCTTCCACATCTTGGCTATTGTAAACAGTGCTGCAATAAACATTGGGGTGCATAGGACTTTTGGGATTGCTGACTTCAAGCTCTTTGGATAAATACCCAGTAGTGGGATGGCTGGATCGTATGGTAGATCTATTTTTAATTTTTTGAGGAATCTCCATACTGTTTTCCATAGTGGCTGCACCAGTTTGCATTCCCACCAGCAGTGTATGAGGGTTCCTTTTTCTCCGCAACCTCTCCAACATTTGTTGCTATTAGTTTTAGATATTTTGGTCATTCTAACGGGTGTAAGGTGATATCTTAGTGTAGTTTTGATTTGCATTTCCCTGATGATCAGCGATGATGAGCATCTTTTCATGTGCCTATTGGCCATCAGTATATCTTCTTTGGAGAAATGTCTGTTCATGGAGAGAGAGTAAATTCTTAAAATTAGCCCATATAGGTAAGAATTGTGTTTTCTTGGTGTCCTTCAATTTATTTAATGTATGAAACAATCTTCTGGCACCTACACCCATAGTAGAAAATGTCCTCTGAGCACAAATAGTTGTCTCAAAGCTTTTCAATGAGGTTTCTTCCTGATGTCATTCTTCAGGGCACTGTTGACTTTATTCAGCTGAAGTTCTTACGCAGCATGGTTATTTGCTTTCTAAGCCCAGAGTACATTAGAAGCAGCGAAGTGAAGGGCAGAAAGGTTTGTCAGAGGCACAGAGACTGCTGGCTGTGGATACCTGATGGCCTCCATCATGAGGCGACAAGGGAAGGGCGGCTGTCGAGTGCTATCACCCATTCTGGGGGTGACACAGTTATCAGGAAAAGGCAGAGGTGTGGTCAGAAGGCTCTGCTTCATGAGGAAGGGAGGATAGGTTTGTTTAAAAGGTTTTTAAGCTTCAGTTATCTGGAAGATGAACTCATGTGGATCCTCATTCTCCGGTAATAGATAAATGAGGGAAGCCAGCAAGCCCCGACGCCTAACATGTAATCTGTGGTGGCTTCCAGCTCCCCTAGCCTCTGTTTTCAAGTGGGGACCAGCCATAGCTCTGCTCCTGGGGGGAGGGGAAAGTGATCATTTGGGTCCTTTTGGCTCAGTGTATGGTACAGTATGTCTCCCTTTCTTTACTTTTCGTGACTAATGTAAAACTAATGGAAAATGTTTTTTTAATCAATACTGCAATAACAAACCTCACATTTCACACAATTGATTTTTATTGATTCCACTTCAAGGGCTATGGCATGGTTTTATCATTTAATGACTTGCTCATACTCCTGCTTTGCATTTTCCTATTTAGTAAACTACCTGTCGGTGAAATGGAGTGAAACTCTCGTTAAGAGATTTGTTGGGAGAGGCGGCATTGACCTTCTCGATTCTCAGCTACATAGGATCAATCTTATGGCATTTCTTGCAGTGAACATCTAGTACATGCAAATATATTTGTTTGCAAAATGGAAACAGAAATAGCTTTTGTGAGAGCTTATTATTCAAAAACAAAGAAGACAAGCTCATGGCAAAAAATTAAGACAACAGTGAAAGAGGTAAAGAAGAAGGTAAAAATTACTTGGATCATGCTGCCTAGAGATTTTATCTGCTAGGGTATTTGGATATATATTTTGTGATCTTTTCTAGGTGCACACATATTCACACACAAATGCATGCTTAATTTATTCTTTTTAATCAGAATGGAATCATACTATTCATAATGTTTTATAACCTGTTTTTTGTAAATTCAACAATGTATTATGAACATCTTCTATATCAATATTATTCTTTACAATAATCAATATTATTATTGTTTTCAATACTATTATTTTACATCAATATTATTGCTTAGAATTGTTTCAGTATTATTTTGTGTTATTGTTTTTAATATTTCAAAAATATTGTTTATATTGAAAAGAGTGTAATAATAGCTACACTACTTTAGGTATTCTTAATATTTCTACCCCTTTAAAAACTCAATCCAGGGTGACCCTGAAGAGGACAGTAATTCCAACTCTCATGGAGACCATTAGGCAGTGTGCTCTTACAGTGTCTTGGGTACACCCTGCACGGTGATCATTTCCTCCTTTGTCTCCTTGGTCTTGCTATTCCCAGTGATTAGCACAATGTCTGACACTTAGATGCTCACTGTGTATTAATGAATAAATAGTGACTATCAGAGCATTCTGGTTGCCCATTCAGACACCAGTTTCTGCTGGAATCATGTGATGTGCATCTTAAATTTACCACAGAATCCTCTCTCTCACTTGGTACCATCCGGAGCATCCATTTTTGCCTTTCTCTTCAGTTATTTGGACTATACGTTGGCCATGAAGGAAGCTATGAGTGAAACCCAGACTCATCAAATGTGAGAGCAGAAGGAAGCTGACAGGTCATTCCAGTCCCACCCCATTACTATACCGATGGAGAATCCGGGACAGAGAGATAGAAGGGCCTTTAAAAAGCAGACTCTAGTCCAGGGCCTGGATTTGAATCAAGATCCCTTACTTCTTCATTCGCCAAACTTTTATGAAGTACCTACTGTGTGTATGGTGCTTGGCTGAGCACTGGGTATTCCAAGTTCAATAAGATAAAAAAGGAATCTCCCTTGAGGATGCCAGTCTAGCAAGGCAGCCAAATGCATACAGAAATAGGACAGAGTGTAATAAACTGTGTCTGTGTGTGAGTGCATGTTCGTGTGGGCGCACGACAGCAACCAAAGCACTCTACCAGATGCGTTTATAAATTGCGTAAGGAAGCGCAGCAGGGGAAGTAACCAACACTTTCTGGGCAGTTAGAAGGAACATTCTCTGAGTATTTTCTGTGTTGGGCACTCTCCACACATTATCTCATTAAATTCTCACAGAAGCCCTGTCAGATCAGTATCATTGTGCTGATTCCATAGCTGAGAAAATAGAGGAAGGCCCAGGAGGGTGAACTGATTTGCCTATGGTCATAAACCGAGATTTCAACCCAGGGCCTGCTTGATCTCAAGCGTGTGCTCTTTTTACTGTAATAGGAATGGTAAGCTGGTTTCATCTGAAGGGCAAAAATTCCAACTGATTTCTAGAGGCTGCTTGGGCCACTGTGCTGTGAAGGATTCTAGGCCATATCTAGGCTCAGAAGTACGTAATGTGGTGGATTGATGATGGTGGCCTGGGCGTAGGATGGAAAGTGGTATCCCTCATATGAGGACTTTGTAGTTTCTGAGCTACACCATGCTGTCGCTCTTCCAGGCCCAACTCTCTCTAAGTCAAGTCCCCCAGCTCCTACTACTTCCTGTTCCCTTCTTCTGAGCTCAGAATGGTGTTTTGTGCCTCTAGGCATCCAGAATCTTGCCTCCTATTCAGATCAACTTCCCTGTGCCGTGTCTCATGCTGCAACCCTTTTCAAATTTTTCAACCCTATCAAAGATATCTTTTACATTGCCCCAGGAGCCTGCTCTGTCCTAACGGCTGTTTATGTGATAAAATATTACATGCCTACAGCTTCATATGTTTACATTTCTAGGTAAGGTACAAACAAAGGCGCTCCTAATTCAAAGGAGTAACTCTGGCAGGAGGAATTTCAGATCCTTGGGCAGGCTAGTTTGGATCTGTCAGTCTTTAAGATTATACCAGGCAAATAGCTTCTACTCTGCCAATACCCGCAGCTGACCTCACACCTTTTCTTAGTTGCTGGAAAGCCCTTGATGTAATAGTTAGTGAGGCGCTGAGGTACAGTTGGTCCATGCGTACAATGCTTAAAGAGGAATCTGGAGGTGGAGATGGTGTTTTCTTGCTGGTGCAGTTTATGATTTCCAGCTGTTGCCCAGAGTTAAACACTAGAATTAGGTCTGGGCTGTGGTTCTAGCTGGTCTACTGTTTTAAATTTTATCTCATAACCCCTTGGCACCAAGATTTTCAATTTTCCAAAGCTGGCCACAAATATGAAACAAGTATCTAAAACCAGTTGTTAGAGTCAAAAGATTCAACACTAGTAACAGCAGTGTTAAATGAATCATTTGTGGAATGCTTAACTGCTCATCATCTATTTGAAGTGTCTTAGTGTTTTCTTGTTTTCTGCAGTAAAAATAAATCAGGTTTACTAAAGGTATATATTTTCATTCCTTTCACATATGTGACAGTCTGTTTTTTGGATTATTGGACTCCTAAAACACTGGTGGTAAGTGTGTATGAATTTGAATGCACACCACATCTGGAGGCGTTCTATTTAAATTATTGAACAAATTCTTTATCATAAGAGCATTTTCACTGAAATAGTCTACGAATGTGTAACTTACACATTATAATGCTTCTAACCAATAGCTATTTACTTTAAAATTTTACTTTTAAAAATTTCTTTTCAAATGAGAAGAGAGCTTCCCCAGGATGAGGTTCACAACCTGATTTTTATGTAGAGTTGTAATTTTCTATTTTAGTAATCAGACAGCCCTGTGGCTTACTAGGTTAGCATTATTGCTTGCACCCTGCTGCTTCTCCCTGGACTAAAAACAAAGAATAACAGAGTGAACATATTTAAAATACATCGTCCTGTTTGATGAAATGAGTAGTCCATGTGCCAAAGTGAGACGATTCTGTGTGAGGGATTGCTTTTATTGTTAGGGATGTTTTATTTACGTGCCACTCGCATGTCAAGCTTTTTTTAAATTGTGAATTTTTTTAAATGTGTGAATTTTTAAACAGATGAAAATATGGCTACAAGTCTGACTAGATGGAATAGAAAAGTTTAAGTCCCGAAGAAGAGATTTCATGGAACATGAAGTCTCGATCTTCTACACATCCTGTCTGTTACCCAAACTCCAAGAATGCTAAGCTATCTTAAATACATTCCAGTGAGGGGCCCTTCTCCCAGATGGCCTGCTGTTCTTCTTTCTTACTTCCTGTAACATGGAGACGAGGTATTAACCAGAGCACTGTTTGAGATATTTTGAAAACTTCTAAATAAAGGAGGAAGGCTGTTATAAATTATCTAAACGTATTATTAACTAGGGACTTTCAAAAAAAGATCTTTTATTTCACTTGTCACAAATATTTTCATTTGTAATTGTGTGTTCCAAAGTGTTAGATATTCCTTAATTTGATGTTTCTGATTACCTTAAATTGCAGTCATTAAATATCATTTCAGTACTGTAATTGAATATTCTAGTTATGATTCACTATACTTTAAAAATTAGCACCGAACTCCTGATAGTGGTTTTTGAGTATAGTGCCGAAGCTAGTTTATTTAATCACTAGAGGAAAGCTCATTTATAGACTAATTGGACTATTAGTGAGTCTTTTAAACAGGTAGTGAAAGAACATAGAACATCATTAAAATAAAAAATAATTGCTTCTTACCAATATAACTGACCTGTCACTTGGTAATCGAAGGAAGTTAGAATTGTTATCCAAATACAATCATCATGAAGACTTCCCTCTTAGTAGCTGGCACATGGTGGGTGATTGCTTAGTAAATATTTATTAATGGAAAGACATATGGCTTCACTTAATGCTGGTCACTCCCAAGTCAGTATATCAGTTTGGAGCTCTCAGAGTGCCGACCCCCGTTTCTGACTATCATCTACACATCTCTGTCTGGAGGAGCTACAGATACTCCAAGTACATGACGCCTAAAAGGGAACCACTGTCCCCTCCTCATAACCCTGCCCCTTCTGTCTCCCCCACTTGGTGATCAGAACCATATGCTACCCATTACCCTGGATTCTTCCCTCTCCCTCACTTCTTAGATCCAATTCTTCATCAAGTCTTGCAGTTTTTCCTCCTTCCTGCCTCTCTAAACCATCTATTTCTCTCCATCTCATGACCACTGCTTTTCCAAATCCTTATCATTTCCACTTGAACTTTAGCCAGCCTTCAGATGAGTCTCCCTGCCTAGGCCAGAGCTTCTCACTCTTCACTATACTAAAGCATTCCCCAGGAAGCTGGTTAAACCTGGAGATGCCAGATCATATCTTCGTCAGTTTCTCATTTGGTAGATCTGGGTGGGGCCCAGAAACCTGAATTTTAAGTAGGCAGTGCAGGTGATTCTTCTGTAGGTGAGAGCCAACTTTGAGCTTCACAAACCTCCTGTCCATCCTGAGCACTCAAAGCTTCGCTCTAAAGTATGAGACTTATCCATGCCCCTGATTAAAAATCTTCAAAGAACTACCATTCTGTAGCAGTAGTTTTCAAAGCATGGTCAGTGGGGTTCCCAAGGATTCTTTAGTGTGTGTATGTGTATGGAGTGGGGGGGTTGTAGTGTGAAGACAAGAGTGAAAAGAGTGAATTCTGCTTTAACGGGCTCCCCCACTCCATCTCTTTCTTTAGTCAGAGCAGCTCTGATTGTGAAGTTTAACAAGAGATTTCCTTTGGGAAGTCTTCCTCTACTTTTTTAAAAAAGTGATTTAAAAAACCACTGATCTATAGAAGTGGATTTTAAACTTTTTTTTAAATTGAGACCCACTGTAAGAAATAGTGTACCTTCTATATCATGGCCCATACACATACGTATTTTTGTGTGTAACTGAAACAAGTCTCGTGAAACATACCCTTACTATACTTGATACTGTCTGATGTTTTCTGTTCTGTTCTATTTCATTCTTTAGAAAATTGCTGGTTGTAACTGCTAAACTGATTTTGCAACCTACTAATTAGGTGCAACAGAATCTGAAAAATCTCTGATCTAGGCTTTCTCGGTGGTATTCCTTTATGAACTATGGAACACGGAAGTATTTTCTTAATCTGCCCAAAGATGGTATATGATTCATACCATCCTAGATGCTTGGGAGAGAGGTTAATTCATTACATACAACGGATGCCTGAGGGCATTCTGGCTTAATTCTCCTGATAAACTTCTGGTTGACAAAGACTTACGGGGTCTGATCTACAAAATAAACCCAAACTCCTGAGTATTGCCCACAGAACTCTTCCAGGTCTGACCCATGTTCATCTCTCAGATTTCATCTTCCTCAGTCCCCTACCTGGGTTAAACCATCCTGAACTATTTGGAATTTCCCAAATGCAGTGTGCTGTTCCTCACCTCTGCATAGTCATTCTTGACTGTCAACACTGAGCTTGACTGAGTGTCATTTCACCTGAGACCTTCTTTGACAGGAGTTAGAATCATCACATCTGGATTCCTTGCCTGTCGGAGCCTGAAGGGCAGGACTGTACACGTTCCCATCAGCAGGTGCCACAGCTCGTGCGGTACCCTGCCATATGTGGGCTGTTAATAAACTTCAGTTACATACAGCTGACTCATCTCCTCTGCTGCTGAGAGTGGGGTTCTATCCTTAGTTGTAAGGATACAGGCAGGTATGAGGCACTGCCTGCATGCTTAGGGAGTTTATAAACAGGCCTAAGAGACAGGACAGGACGCATGTATTGAACACTCCCTCCAGTATAGCACAATGCTTAAGAGGTTGCATGGGGGAGTCAGGCCTGGGTTCAAATTATGACTCTTCCGTTTTTTGGCCTCTAGACCTAGGACAAACTCTTGAGCCACTCTAAATTTCAAATTCACTGTATGTAAGACTGGGATAATAACAAGAGTAGCAACCTCATAGGCATGTGAATTTTAAATGACAGTATATGTAAAGGCCTGAGCACACTGCCTGGCCCAGAGCTCTCGGGAAATGTTAAGTGGAATCAAGCAGGTAATACGCCCAGTGCCACGTGGCTGTTGTAGGTGGAAAGTGCCATAGGAGGTGAAAGGAGGGAATGGTCACCGTGGGCTGGACAGATGGGAGAGGTCCAGTGGAGGAGGCGGCATAGGAGCTAAGCTTAGAAAGAAAAGTAGACCTTAGATTAGGAGGTGGGAAAGCATTCCTGGCAGAGCGAACCAGAGGGCCAGCAAAGGCCCAAGGAGGGCTGTGTGTGCCTTGCCTGTAGACTAGTTTCACTGCTTGTGTTTGTATATTTATTTATGCTTATAATGTGCACAAACATTTTTCCAAATGGAAGCTGAAGTTATTGATCTCTAGAGATGCTTGTTTTCTTACTTTAAAGAATTCTGCTTTCTCTCTCTTTTCCATGACTTTTCAATAAATCTATTCAGAGTCTACAGTTTTGCTGACAGGGTCAGTTTGATTAAACCATTTCAGGTCCACATAGAGAAATGGTTTACAAGACTGGCTGTGCACCATAATCACCAAGAGAACTTTAATCAATTAATTAATTAATTTTTGGTGAGGAAGATTAGCCCCGAGCTAACATATGTGCCAGTCTTCCTCTATTTTGTATGTGGGTCACTGCCACGGCGCAGACACCAATGAGTGGTGTAGGTCTGTGCCCGGGAACTGAACCTGGGCTGCCGAACCAGAGCATGCTGAACTTAACTACTAGGCCATGGCCTGGCCCCCAGAGAATGTTTTAGTCCTACAGATTTCCAAGTCCCACGCCAGAGGTTCTGACTCTTGAGTCTGATGTGGGACCAGGGAATCTACATTATTAAAAACCTCCCCTGGTAATTTGCATGGCCAGCCAAGTTTGGGAACTGCTAGCTCAGAGAATTCGTTTTAATCAGGTTGTAGCCATACTGTCTTATAGTCGTGTCTGGGAAACAAACGAGTCAAATTTGTTTGAAATTTATGGGGAGTTGAAATTCCTAGTCTTGTCGAATTTAGAAATTTTCTACTTGGAAAAGAGTTTCTACTTAACCCTATTTCTCACTTAGGAAAAATCCCTTTCCTTTGTGCATCTCAGGATGATCCAAGCAAAGGAAATACTCTCTGGCCAGGGGAGGCTCTCTGCCTGCTGAACAACCAATTCCTCTCTAAATAGCTTCAGTTAGTTAAAAAGAACTCTTACAGCCAAATTCTACCACTTAGATCTTTCCATTTGTTTCAGGGTGACCTTCTGGAATGGCCCAGGATAAGTCTGTGCTGCTTTTTTTTTGAGGAAGATTAGCCCTGAGCTAACTACTGCCAATCCTCCTCTTTTTGCTGAGGAAGACTGGCCCTGAGCTAACATCCATGCCCATCTTCCTCCACTTTATATGTGGGATGCCTACCACAGCATGGCGTGCCAAGCAGTGTCATGTCTGCACCTGGGATCCGAACCGGCAAACCCCGGGCTGCCGAAGCGGAACGTGCGCACTTAACTGTTGCACCACTGGCCGGCCCCAGTGCTGCTTCTTTCTATGTGGTGGCCCTTCAGGTTTTTGGAGACAGTTAACAGCACATTGTGTCTTTCCTTTGCCTTTTCTTCTCCAAGAGAAACACACCTGATTTCTTCCACTGGTTCCCAGATAGACACCTTGGATCCACTCCTATTTGTTGATGCTGGTTTTTTTTTTTTTTAAGCGATTCAGGCTTGGCATGACCTCTCTTTGAAAACTCTGCTTGTTCCCAGCCGTGATGGTCTGAGCATTGAGTCAACATACTCCAAAAAGCATTCGTATTAGTTTTTTCCAAAATTTATTGGAAATTGATAGGGAACTGGCTGATATATATTTCCTATATTTCCCAGGATCCATTATCTGCCCCTCTTTTAGGAAATAGGCCAGTTCCCCAAATGTATGTCTCTGACATCTCCCACATTCTCCAAGAATTCTCCAAGTTTACAGATTCCCAAGCCAAAAACCATTCCTGACATGTCCTTCTCCTTTTACATTTTTTGGGGGCCTTATCTCTAGCTGCTGACATACAGTACAAACCCCCAAAGAATGACCTGTTGGATAAACCATGCGTCTCCTCTGCAATCTGTTGGAGGGGGAGCTTGGCAGCCAGGTGGAGGAGTTGTGGAGCAGCGTGTCCCAGGGTTCCTGCCCCGAGTGTAATCCCCACCTCAGACAACACCGCTGAACACTCCTTCCCTGGTTGAGCAGCGTGTTTTGTCTGGGCTGTGCTGTCAAAGATGACTTGCCTTTTGTTGTGCTTGGAAAGGATATAAAGAAAAGGTCAGCAGATTTTTGTTTCTCTTCTCACTCCCACAGCCAGCCTGTATTTTTGTTGGAATTCTTTCTCCCTTCTTTCCTCCTCTTCCCTTTCCTTCTTTCTTTCCTTCCTTCCTTCCTAGGCCAGAAAATCTTTCTAGTAGCAAACCAAAACATGACTTGATTGTGATATGTGCAGCTTCACAGTCAGATATGACAGTCTATGAAGAGAACTTTAAAGGCCAGAAGTACCCTCCCCACACCCCCATATCACTCACTTTAGTAGTAAGATCCTTTGTGACACACTGCTGAACAGCCTAGCTTGTGGACAGGAGCCCAGGTTCTGGCGCCAGGCTGCCTGCATTCAAATCCTGGCTCTTCCACTTATCAGCTGTGTGACTTTGAGCATATTACCTGACTTCTCTGTGCTTCAGTTTCCTCAGTTTAAAATTGGGGTAGTATTAGCACCTATTTTCCAAGGGTTGCCATGCAGATTAAATGGTTAATTCACATTAAATGCTTAGAACAGTGCCTGGCATATAATCATGGCTCAATGAAAAGTTTGCCAAGTGTTGGTTGAATGAATTATTTTATGTAATTCAATACCAAGGGAACATGTATATGAGTTACCACCTTATAAGAAACAGGACTTATTTATTTATTGGAGAGTTATTTAGAGTGTTTAGGTCCCCTGACTAATCCAAACCAGAGTTTCATGCTGGGGAAAAAAGCTTTCGTGATTTAAAAAACAATCTCATTTTAAAAACAACTTTTAGGAAAACATACTGGCGGTTTACTTTTATCCTTTTTTTGTTGTATGTGTGTGTATTTGAAATATATCATTCAAACAAAACTATGTAAGATAGATGGACAACTTAAAGAATATCACTTAAAAGAATAAAAAAAAATTTCAAATACTTGTTTACTTGGCCACCCAATTTAATAGAACATTTCCGGTATCTCTGGAACCTCCTGTGAGCCCTACCACGGGACCCTCTCTCTCCTGCAGAAATAACCATGTCGTAAATTTCAGGTTAATCATCTTGCTTTTCCTCATGGTTTTACCACATGTGGATGCAATGTTAGACATCAGATTGTTTAGCTTCACCTGTTCTTTTCTAAACTATACCACTATTACCATTGAGTTTGATTATTGGAATGGTTGGTTTCGTTTCCGGGATCTTATTTTGTTCTGTTTACCCACTTTTCTGTGTTTCACTTTCCCCCTCCTTTCTTGTTCTGAAGGCTTTTTTTCTTCCCTTTAGTTCCATTCTTTCCCTTCCATTGGTTTGGAAGTTATGTACTCTATTAAATTTGGACATGAGTATTTAACAAAGAATAAAATTAATATTTTTCCCTCCTTCCATTAACATGAGGACCTTGGAAGGCTCCACTGGGATCTCTTTGGAATTATGCAGTTTCCCACAGAAGGGACCCCTCACATGAAAGGTGGTGGCTACAGCTTTTGATGTCTGGTTTGTTTGGTTCTTCCCTCTTGACAACAGAGTAACCCTCTCTCGGGAATAGCAGAGAGAACAAAAGTGTTGCTGTTATGGGAAATACAGACCATCGGAGCTGGATGGGGCCTTAAAGATTATCTAAATTAGTGTTTTCCAAATTTTTTGACTAAACCCAACAGTAGGAAATAATGTTTTACTTCATAACCAATACATACATAAATATAGTCTGTAAAACTGGAACAGTTTCATGAAACAATACTTTCTTAGTCCGTGTAATATCCCCTGAGCTATTCTATTCCATTCTTTCCTTAAAGACGAAATAAAACAAAAACTTGTCCAAACCTATTAAATTGATCGCTTACCCACTAAGGGGTCCTGGCCCACAGTTTGAAAAACTCAGAACTTGCCTAAAGTCCTCGATTTATAACTTAGGAAGCCAAATCTCTGACTGATGACATGGGTCACCCAGAGGTGTACAGTAAGTGAAGAGTTAGGACCCAAATCTCTGATCTCTTATCTCCAATTCCAGTTCTTTATTCCTATGTGTCAGTCAGACCATAAGTAATACAGGGTGAAATAAAAAGGGAGCCACTGGTGAGCTGTAATAATGAAATGGGGAATTAAACCCTCCTGTTATCTCCTAGACACCTAATTTTGGCAGATGTCTTTGATAAAGCATCTCATGATAAACTCTGCTTAGCGAATCCAACTTAGTGTTGTGTACCACTTTCCATTACCTCTGACCCTCACGACGACCCCGCACAGTTGGGATTATTATCCCTATTTTATAAATGAGGGAGTGAAGGCTCAGAGCAGTGATTTGCCTCATTCATGTAGCTCATAAGGTGAGCAGCTGGGCATACCTGTCTGATCCCAAGCTCATGGCATTTCCCGGCCTCACATTGCCTCTTTATAATTCTTGACTTGCTTATTATATCTCTCAGTAAGAAGATAAAGCAACAAGGGAAACACTGTCCAGGACTAATTCTAACCAGCAAGAGTAACTAGTTGGTGATGTGGTTTACAGATTGCTTGTTTATTCTGTCTCCCCTGTAAGCACTTTAGCTCCCGGAGTGCGCAGTCCTTGCCTCATTCACTGTCTAGTACAGCTCCCGGCACATTGTAAGATCGCAATGAATATTTACTGAAGGGATGCACAAGGACATTTAGAAATGAGAAGGACTGTGGAGAAAGAAACCACTTCACAGTATGGAGACAGGTCACATAGTGGCCAAGAGCACAGCCTGTGGAGAAGGACTGCCTAGGTTCAAAATGAGATGTCCTTACAAGCTATTTGATTGTGAGCAAGTTCCTTCTCTTGTGCCTCAGTTTCCTGGAATGATAATGATGTGTACCTCATAGTGTGGTTCTATGAGTTAATAAAGGAAAGTGTTTATACCAGCACCTGGCTCACCATATAAATGTTACCTGTCACAGTTATCTGACGTTATGACGACTAAGGAGAATACTGAAGCTATGCTGCATATTTTAGGAAAAACATGTCAGAAAGTTTGGAGGTAAGCTAAGTATGATCAGATGGCTAGAGACTCAGAAGAGACTACCCTTCATGTGTAATTGGTGCTAAAATTGTGCTAAATAAATGTGCTAAAAAGCACATCTCTATCTCATTATGAAGGACAAAGATTTATTTCGGACAAAAAATGTTCAATCTAGAGCAGATTATTAAGCAGATGGCCTATGAATATGTCAAAAATAATATCGTGCTTATTAAGCATCAACATGGATTTATACAGAATAAAATTTTTGAGCAGTTGTCTTAGTTAAAACACTAGGAGAATGCCATAGATGCAATGTGTCTTATTTTCAGGAAAGCATTTAGAAAACCAGATTTAGAGAACAGCAGTGTAGGGTAAGTGTGTGGGGCCTCCCCATATACAATCGGGCCTCGGTTTTCTCTTCTGCAAAATGTGGATAATGACTACAGCCGACTGCTGTTGTAGATCAGAGAACTAACAGAGATAAGGTCTATGTAGTGCTTAGTAAGCAGGAGGTAAATGTAAGCCCCTAATTACAGACGTGTGCAAACAGATAAGAAGGTGGCTATTAGTCAAGGAGGTTCTCAGCTGTTTGCCTCTAACAAGCCCAGGTCTCCAATGCTCAGAGGAAGGGTGGAAGCTTGCTTTGCAGTTGTCAAAACCAATCCTTAAGGTCCCTTGATGCCGCTGACTGAAGGCTGGGAGAGAAGAAACGTCTGTAAGCAGCCTGAGGTCTGAGCGCCTGTTGCTTCCTTCTCTCCCCCTCCAGGGGCCTTTGTCGTGTGCTGGACGCCGGGCCTGGTGGTTCTGCTGCTCGACGGCCTGAACTGCAGGCAGTGCGGCGTGCAGCACGTGAAACAGTGGTTCCTGCTGCTGGCGCTGCTCAACTCCGTCATGAACCCCATCATCTACTCCTACAAGGATGAGGACATGTACAGCACCATGAAGAAGATGATCTGCTGCTTCTCTCAGGAGAAGAACCCGGAGAGGCGCCCCTCCTGCATCCCCTCCACGGTGCTCAGCAGGAGCGACACGGGCAGCCAGTACATGGAAGACAGTATCAGCCAGGGCACGGTCTGCAAGAGTGGCTCCTAGGATGTGGACCACCTCCCACCACCCACCCGGCCCCTCTGGGGGCAGAGCTGTTGAGAATGGTTACCTGTCTCTAATGAAGCCCACGTACAGTGTTATTTGAGGTCTGAATGAATCATTGGACAATTTAAAAAAATTGTGTTACATAGTTTAAAAGGATGGGCAGTAAAGAGAGGATACAAGGCATTTAGAGGAAATTCACAGAAAAGAGGGCAGACAGCACAGTGGGTTCCTGGTGGATGTCCCGTGTACTGCTGGGAGCACCCGGCCAGGTGGCCCGCTGGGCTCCGCATCATCTTGCAGCCATTCTCCTTGTGTTTTAAAATGATGTTGTCAAAGGGCTCAGGCCAAGATAAATAATAACATTATTACTTGAGCCATTTTATGTAGCTGCTTAGAAAGCCTATGTAGTTCTTTCTGCGTGCATTTAAAATTTTTAAAAATGCTTCAGCAATACTGTTTTCCTCAAAGAAACCACGGCGAGTAGCTAGGTGTTCAATAGGAATCTCAGAATAACAAATCAGTAAGGGCTCCAGATAAAATTTGATTTTTAACTGAAAGAACATTCTGAGGAAAAAGATTTAAAGTGTAATAACAAAAAAAGGTAAAGGTTAAAAACTTCTCTTGAAGCCCAAAAGGAAAAGAAGGCCTTGATGTGGTCCTCCAAGCATGCACGCATGTGTATACGCACCTTTATATTTATGCATTTTCAATTACTATTTCAAGACATCAAGGACAGTGATGGTGAAATAAGTTTCACTGGCCACTGAGACTTTCCAGGCTAGGACTATAGGCGTAGAAATGACCTGTTTTGCTCCAAAATAAAAGAGAAAGAGGTGATGCATTTGAAAACAGACGTACAGCAGAGTAAAAGGTATATTGACAAGTGGGCTGAATTCCTTCCATATAGGATCAAATATGCACTTGACTTGAGTCCTTATTTTCAGTTACCTCCATATCACTGGTGGCTTGCCAGAGTTAGTGTGTGGAATAATTTTTACGTCTCATATTTTGCCCATAGTTATTGACATGCTTTGGTACTTGTCTGGCTTGTGGACTGAATTTTGATCTGGGTTCTATTTTAAATTCTCCTCCTTCCAAGACCTAAGTAGGCAACATGAAAGGCAAGTCAGTAAGAAAAAAAAAAAAATATGTTTCATACACATAGGCTACTGACCAAAGTTTTCTGTGTAAAGCATTTTAGAGTATATTCTGATTTTAAAATAAGAAGAACTTTAAGGCAGGTATTATAGTATTTATGTAGTTTGCAAAAGAAGTTTACATATTTTTTTTGCTATTATGGTGTATCATTTATGTGCAAGAACTACTTGTAATAAAAGGATTTGAGAAGTCATGCTTTTAGATGTAATAGCCTAAAATAGAGAGTATTATGATTTGAAGGTGTAAATTTACAAACTCTGTGTAGTAAATGGGTTTACCTGAAGCTTATATCAAAGCTACCTATAAAATAAAATAAAAAAAGAATCTGTTCTCTCTTGTTGAAGTGCATTATTTCTTTGTGTATTGTCTAAGTAAAAATATAGTTTGTGGTAACTATAGCACACATTTCTGTTGCAGAAGAAAAATCAGATTTGCCATGAAGTACACTCTCTCAGTATTTTATGTAAGCATTTCGAATCTACAGCTGGCCAAAGGGTGGAGAATTGAAATTGAATTCCAGTCCCCGAATAGCCACTAAGGGATCTTTAAAGGTTTTATTTTGAGGAAAGCACCGTTTTTAGTGCCCTGCAGCAGAGTGTCATATTCAGAATGGTTTCTGAAGGGGATCCAAGTGTGGAAACTCGAGGTGGAAATATATAGCTTTTGTTTTTATGCACACACATATCTCAGCGATGGTGAGAGAGTAGAGAAGTCATGTATCTTTGGAAATGACAAGTGCCAGCGGTCACAGGCCTCACCAAGAACGTGGCAAACCCATCTTAGTTGGGAAAAGAAATGAAGGAAGAATGTTTCTCCTCAAATTCTAGGACCCCAAGTTTATCTGCAAGTCATTGAGATGCTGGTTCTAAAAATTTGACTGGACCTTTTCAGAACAGCCCTTGCCTGAGAGCATGGGCTACTCCCTAGCCGAGTAAGTTTTAATTTTCATAGATTTGTAGCACCCTCCAAAGGGATCTGATAAATCTGTATTCCTGGGAGAATTTAGTCTCCCATGAAAATTACCTGCTTGGAAAGAAAGAATTTTTTAGAAATAAATTGTTGAAATTTCTTGATGAAATTTTTTTTATAAAGTAGGTTGTAGACTTGGGGTCATAATGTGACCTATGGAAGCCCTAAGCCCTAGAATGATTATGGCACCATCCTGCCCCCGTTTGTGTAATTCCAAATAAGAACAATACTGAACAACAGAGTAAATGTAAGCCTCCCACAGAGCTCTTGTTTTCCTCATAATCTGCACTTTGATGCTTTTTATAGATACTAAAAAATTTAGAAATTTCAACGCCCCTGCTTCACCATCACCCTGAGCTTGTGCGTAGCCCGCAGTTGGATGGCCCAGGACCAAGGACTCATGGTGTCAGCAGCAGCAGCATCAGGCGGTGGGGGGCTGGGCACCTCAGGGTGCAGCTCCACTCATCTGCGGATGTGGCTCCTCATAGACTACAAAGCGTGCCATGGCCCGTGTTTGTAGACTAATTTCCCCACGAGGTTGAAAGTGTTTTGTGCTTTCAAGCTCATTAATCCTGTAATCATTCAGGGAAGGAGAGCAACAAGGACGCTTGGCCCTCTTTTTTAATTGATTGAATAGGCATAATGAAGGTAAGCCCTGTGAAGACACCCATGAAGGTGACTTAGTGACAAACTCAAGCCATGTTGGAACTGGAGTAAAAATAGCCAAAGCGTTATTCTACACTATGATGCATCTGGGTACCAAAAAGAATTAAAAACACGCAAAAACAGGTCTGACTTCTAGGATGCTTACAAGAGAATTATATGCCCTTGGTGGATCACTAAATGTGATATTAAATTGGAAATCCCTAGGGCCCCTTCCAGTTTTCCACATTGTCTTTCAGGCATTAGAATCACTTACAGACATGAAAATATTTTAAAGTAAGGGAAGCTGCATTTTGTGTGAGGAATGCTCTCCTGAACACATCGCGTAATTTAAAATATTCATAATTTAAGACTAGTTTTCACAGAGGAATACTGTGAATATGGGAGATACTGTTGCTGTGGTGTTGGGGTTTTTTGGGGGTGGGGGCTAATGCTGTATTTTATTTTTACAGCATCCTCTCCAGTGCTTTTTAGAGTGTGCTCTCTCCTAAATTAACAGATGGCAAACTATTAATGGCAGTGGTTAGAGGTTCAGAGTGTTTTATCATATGTAACTTCGGAGCTAAAGGTTTATAGTGCAAACAATAGCATAATGCTCACTAGAATTACATATGGAGGCTCTGGTGCTCGTCAACATGAGTGTGGGTCACATGATACTGCAGAGTGCAGCACTTCTGCACACCAGTCCGTAAACACAGTTTGCAATTCACTGGGTCAGCCAGTTTTAGAATTGGGAATTCTTGCAGCTCTTTAGAGAGTTGCAATTTGATGCAGCAGAACTTTATAAAATTTTTGTATATCAAGCAACTTCAAGTTTGCGTAATTCAAATTTCTGTAAACTGCATCTGTATTGTATTTGTTACTGAGATTAGAGTCTGCACATTCTATGTTAGTCATAAGGTTATATTGAAGAAAAGGTGGGGGGACTGCCTATCACAAGCCTGTGTTACATCTTTGTGCGTATTAGAAAATGGTATCCCCTCCTCAAGGCACTTTACTTGCATTTTTTGGAAAATCATCTAATACACTAATATTTACAGTCATAAAACTACTAATCCATATGCATGTTCACAGTATGACTGGCACATGTAGAGTTGCTCAGTTCACCACTCACACAAATGTCCATGACAACCATCTTAAAGACAGCACTAGATGGAAATTCGGACTACCTGGGTTCTGATTTCTGCTGTGCCTTAAAGTGTCTATGCAGCTCTAAATACAATTGCTGATTTCCTAAATCAGGGGCTTAAATGATCTCTAAGGACCTTTTCTGCTCCAGGATTCTGTGAGTCTATACATCACCTCCCAGGTGTGAATTGTGGAAGGAGCTCTAAGTCTTTGGGTTCTTTGGATTTCACTCCTTGGGTGGAGATTTTAAAGAAAAGGAGCTCTGTTTTCATTTATTGCAGGGGTTCTCAAGTGTGGGTGAGAATCAGGGAGGCCATCTAAAATCTATGAGATTAGGGCAGATGTGACGTGTAATGGTAAATCCATCATCTATATAGGGAGAAAGGATTTCTGGCATAGAATGGAACTGTTAATCAACATGGAGAAGCTAAGAGACGATGATCTGCTTATGGAGGCTCAAATGAGCTTCAATTTGAAATGTGTGAGCTGCTCCTTACTCCACCAAGGCAAATAGAAACCCACACATTTATTTCTACATTTTACCGACATGTTTGAACATTTCCTAGTCCGTGCCCTTAAGAGAATTAACAACATTGTAAGTCAAGCATATATACAAGTAATCCGCAGGAAATAAAGTGAAAGGGAGCTGAAAATATTAAGGATGGACGTGTGTGGATGCAGCCGTCCTCGAAGTATCACCTCTGAACATTGGTGATAGCGGTGGTGTATTTTTTAGATCTGGCCTCTGTAGTATAATTCTTGGGTTTTTTGTTTTTTCCCAAGTGAAAAGGGGTTTTATCAAAAGAGTTAATGGAGTTTGATGGAATCAAAGTTCAGGAAGTGCAGCTAGATTTCACGGGAACTGTCCCCATCTTTTTCTCTGCCACTCCCCTCTGTCCTCTCTGAGTATCTGCACATTGTTCCTGCTCCCCCATAACTTCTGCTCCGGGTGACTCTGGCTTTCCTGGGAATCAGCTGACTCAGGCCTTGACTCCTCAAGACTGTAAAGTCCAGCGCTTTCTCACTGACTGCCGAAGACGGCAAGTCTCTTCAGTTACGTTATTGGGAGAGACCCTGACTGACCGGATCACTTGAGTTGGATCCCACGTCCCATCTGGGTGGCCTGCCAGGGAGTTGGGGGGTGGAGGGTATGGGAGGAAGGGCCCTTTGAGCTGTCCTTGGGAGGGGCATGTCCTTTTTTTTAATTGAAATATTATTGACATACAACATTATGTGGGTTTCAGGGTACAGCACAGTGATTCGATATTTATAAACATTACTAAATGATCATCATATAAACATTATTAAATGATCATCACAATAAGTCTACTTAACCATCTGTCCCACTATAAAGTTGTCACAATATTATTGACTATATTCTCTATGCTCTATATTCCCCATGGCTTATTTGTTTCATGACTGGAAGTTTATACCTCTTAATCCCCTCCACCTATTTCACCCAACTCCCCATCCCCGCCCCCCCCCCCCCGGGTCTGGCAACCACAAGTTTGTTCTCTGTGTCTATGAGTGTATTTCTTTTTTTTTTTTCTTAAATTTCTTTTATTGAGAATAAATTCAGATAACATAAAATTCATCATTTGAACCAGGTTAAAGAGTACAATCCAGTGGTTTTTAATATATTTACAATGTTGTGCAACCATCACCACTATCTAATTCCAAAAGATTTCTATCACTCCAAAGAGAAACCCATACCCCTCAGTTCTTCCCTCATCCATCCAAATAGAATTCTACTTTCTGTCTGTACAGATTTGCCTCTACCGGACATTTTGTATAAATGGAAGTGTCCAGCTTCTTTTCTTAGCGTAATGGTTTCAAAGTTCATCCATGTTGTACCATCTGTCCATACTTCATTCCCTATTATGGTGGAGTAACATTCCATTGTATGGATATACATATCCATTCATCAGTTGATGGACATTTGGGTTGTTTCTACTTTTTGGCTATTATGAGTAATACCACTATGAGCATTTGTGTACAAGTTTTTGTGTTTTCAGTTCTGTTGGGTATATACTCAGGAGTGGAAATGCTGAGTCATATGGTAACTCTATGTTTAACTTTTGAGGAACTACCAAACTGTTTTTCACAGTGGCCACACCATTTTACATTCCTACCGGCAATATATGAGGGTTCTGATTTCTCCACATTCTTGCCAATACTTCTTATTTTTCAATTTTTTTACATTATAGCCATTCTAGTGCGTGTGAAGTAGTATGTCACTGTGGTTTTGATTTACATTTTCCTTATGACTAATGATGTTAAGAATCTTTTCATGTGTTTATTGGCCATTTGTACATCTTCTTTGGAGAAACGTCTATTTAAGTCCTTTACCCATTTTTAGATTGTTTTTCTTTTATTGTTAAATTATAAATGTTCTTTATGTATTCCAGATACTAGACACTTATCAGATATATCTTCTGTAAATATTTTCTCCCTTTCTATGGATTGTCGTTTCATTCTTTTGGTAGTGTCTTGACATGCAAAAGTTTTTAAGTTGATAAAGTCCAATTTATACATTTATTTTTGTTGCTTATGCTCTTGGTGTCATTTTTTTTTTTTTTAAAGAGTGGCACCTGGGCTAACAACCGTTGCTGATCTTTTTTTTTTTTTCCTGCTTTATCTCCCCA